>NW_005841908.1:1399035-1408978 GCF_000455745.1 Alligator sinensis
GGTGTGGGACAAGAGGTGGAAAGTGAAAGGAGTGCATGAAAAGTGGTCATCCCTTAAAAGCACGATCATCAAAGCACAAAGGAAGTATAAGGGGAGTACATAAGCGGGGTATATATAAGTATAAGGGGGGTATATACGGGCCTGGGAGAACAGTTGTTCACCAGGGATCCCCAAGGGATAACAAGATCTAACAGCCACAAACTCCTGGAAAGCCAGTTTAGACTGGACATAAGGAAGAACTTCTTTACAGTCCGAGTGTCCATGGGCTGGAATAAGCAGAGGTGGTGTAAGCACCTACTCTGAATTCATTCAAAAGGCATTTCGATGTTTATCTTGCTGGGATCATTTGACCCCAGCAGACTTCCTGCCTATGGCAGGGGGAATGGACTCAATGATCAATCAAGGTCCCTTTCAGCCCCTAATGTCTATAAAGTCTATGAAGTCCATTGCCACACAAAGGAAAGGTAACAAAAGGGCTGGGAAACCCTCTTGGCTAAACAGGGGTATCATGGTACTCTTAAAAAAGAAGAAAGAGGCATACAAACAATGGAAGCTTGGGGCGTGCCCCAAGGAAGACTATACAACAATGGCCCACATTTGTAGGGAACAGATCTGAAGGGCTAAGGTGGCAACTGAACTAAAATTAGCAATGGGAATCAAGAACAACAAGAAGTCCTTCTTTAGGTATGTAGGGAACAGGAGGAAAACAAATGAGAGGGTGGAGCCATTGCTCAACAAATCAGGACAGCTGGTTACTGGCACTCAAGAGAAAACTGAACTCCTGAATGAATAACTTGCTTCAGTCTTTCACCGGGCCAAGGGCAAAATTATGCCAGAGTAGGTACAGAACGAGCAGGGTGGGAATGACTGCCTTCCTACTATTACTGTAGAACTGGTGTGTGATCATTTGAAAAAATTAGACTTATATAAGTCAGCAGGACCAAATGAACTTCATCCAAGGGTGCTAACGGAGCTGGCTGAAGTCATCATGGGACCTCTGGTGAAACTTCCAAAACTCATAGCACTCCGGAGAAGTCCCTGAGGACTGGAAGAGGGCCCATGTTGTGCCCAACTTCAGGAAAGGGAGGATGGAGGACCCGGCTTCACTATAGGCCAATCAGCCTAACTTCCATTCGAGGGAAGATCCTGGAAAAATTAATCAAGGAGTCTATATGCATTAGGCTTGCAGATGGTAAAATTCTGAATGACAACCAGCATGGCTTTGTTGCAGGCAGATCTTGTCTTACTAACCTCATCTCCTTTTACGATCTAGTAACTCACCACCTGGATAAGGGAGAGGAGGTTGACATTGTATACCCTAACTACCAAAAGGCCTTTGATCTAATACCCCACGATGTTCTCATAGGAAAATTGGAGCACTGTGGGCTTAACCATGAGACAGGTAGGTGGGTAGGGAGCTGGTTGCGGGGTTGGACCCAGACAGTTCTAATAAACAGATCTGTGTCGTCTTGGTGAGAAATGGCCAGTGGTCAGCCTCAGGGGTCAGTGCTTGGTCCAGTGCTTTTCAACATCTTTAATCAATGATTGGCAGACAACACCAAGTTATGGGGAAGTATGGTCATGCTTGAGGATAGGCTCCAGATACAGATGGACCTAGACAGACTGGCAATTTGGGTGGATCGGAACCAGATGAAGATCAACATTGAGAAATGTAAAGTGCTCCACCTGGGGACAAAAAATCCCCAACACACCTACAGGCTTGGCAACGCCAAACTGACCAGCACCACGAATAAAAGGGACCTGCAAGTAATAATAGACCACAGTATGAATATGAGCTGGCAGTGCAATGCTGTAGCCAACAGGGAAAATAATACCCTGGCATGCATCAATCGATGCATCTCCGGCAAAACTACAGAAGTGATTCTTCCACTCTACTCAGCATTGGTGAGACCGCAGATGGAGTACTGTGTCCAGTACTGGGCTCCACACTTCAACAAGGACGTGTTAAAGCTCGAGAGAGTCCAGAGAAGGGCCACCCGTGTGATCAGAGACTTGCACAGCAAGCCATATGAGGAAAGGCTGAGGGACCTGGTACTCTTCAGCCTGAAAAAGAGAAGGCTGAGAGGGGACCTGATAGCCACTTACAGCCACAACTGTTCATCAGGGCACTCTTGGGAAAAACCAGGAGTAATAGCCACAAACTCCTGGAAGACTGTTTCAGGCTCAACATTAGGAAAAACTTCTTCACAGCTGGGGTGTCCAGAATAAGCTCCCTCCACAGGGGGTTCAATCACCTACCCTGGAAATCTTCAAGAGGAGACTGGACAGTCACCTTGTTGGGGTCACCTAACCCCAGTTGTCTTTCCTGCCAGGTGCAGAGAGGCTGGACCTGATGATCCCCTGAGGTCCCTTCCAGCTTTACAATCTATGAATCTATGATCTGCCACAGAACAGATGTTGTGCAACTAAGCACCTTCCTTTTTTACATCATGGTGTATTTTCCATTAATGAAGTGGAAACGTCTGATATAGATCCACTTACACATCATTTTTAATCATTTAGCTTAGCTTAATAGCCAACAATTTAAAGTTAGTTAATATAAACTCTGTTTTAAACTGGCTTGAGCATAAATGTTGCACTATGAAACTCAATTTGAGTTAGTTGCACTGTCTACTAAATTTACAAGGCTTTTGAAATGAATCAAGTTGAATATGTGTTTCCCCTAGGAAAAAAAAGTACATGAAATCATCCACTTCCCTTGGGAAATAGGACAATATTTCAGTGATATGGGGCTGATCTGTATTTCTGTCAACATTAAGAAAAAGCATGAGAAGCAGATTGAATTCCTGTGGGTCAGGGAATGATTTCAGATTGATTTAATAAATGCAGGCCAACAGCTTTCAGAAATGTATTTGCACTAGGATGAAACCCTGCATTTACATTCTTTGAAGTCTGCAGTTGCCCTTCTGTGACTGCTATCTCTTTCTCCATCAGCCCTTACAAAGCCCACAGGAGTGCTGCCACAACCCCAGTTGGACTTCTGTAGTCTTGCAGGGCTTGAAGCAGAATTTTCATTCTTCTGTCTGCTCTAATCCTAGATACAAATAAAGGTTAACCTTGTTTTCAGGAAACAGTACACTTTGTTAGATTAAAAGACACACTGCCTGGCTCACTGTTCACACATGCACTCCTTATTCATAAATATTTTAAATTTTACAGCTAAGAAACAGGTGTTTGAACCACGTAAATTGATAATGAGTTGGTTCATAATTAATTAGTCATAGTAGCCTGATTTTCCAGTTATACCTGATGTAAGTCACAAGTGGCTCTGAGCTCAAGAATACTCATTGCTTTTGCAGTGAAGTAAACAAGAAGAAAATGAGGCCCATCAAAAATGTAGTTTAATAAGATTTCTTCCCTATCTATATTAAGGATTATGCAGCTGAGAGCACTAAGTGCAGTACATGCACAAACTGACAAATGTAGTGTATGACCTCTTGTACAGAAAAGGAACGCTGTTCATCAAGCACAGAACCAGAGCAACAGTGTTAGCGTCTGTAACTACAAAGTGTAGGACTGCGAATGTGAATCAGATATGGCTTGCATGAACCATGAAACCTCATCCCAGAGGCTAACTGCAGTTCCACAGTCATTCTGCCTGAGACTTGCTTAAGCATCTCTGCAACTGAAGTGCTAGGGGCTGTTCTAAACAAATGCAATAACCCACCTCTTCATTACTGGCACTACTAGACTGGTAAATGTTTTTCTCCTAAAATGCATTCCTTGCCATGCTGCAAGGATGTCAATGAAGTTATAAGGAGATTTTTACAAGGAAATGTGATATGGTTGACATCCAACAGGAAGAAAAATGACTGTCATCAGCATTTAGAGACTACCAGTAAAGTTTAGCATGGGAGATATAATAGTGTTTTGAAGGCCGGTCCAATAAAGCAAGCTCAGCATTCTTTTCATGATTTCAGCTACTAATAAAAATTGCTCTCATTGGGGGATGGGGATTTCTCTCTCAATTTTCATTCTGACCTTTACACATATTTTGGCACTGATGGGAGAATTAGCATGTATGCTACACCATGGGAATGGAAATGAAGTTATTATATGATAACTAATACTTATTTGTATTTTGTTAGCATATAAAAGCCCCAGTTATGGACGAGCACCCTACTGTGCTATGCATGCACTGTCAAACGCAGAACAAAAGATGGTGCAATCAATTACTTTTCTCTTGGCTCTAAGCATGTGTGAATTCTGATTAATGCACTGCCTAGGATTCAAAGGCTGGTGTTGAGAATTACATGCTAAATTTAAGGGTGCAATTTTATTGGGTTGATAACAGCCTTGCAACAGCTCTTCCATTATGCAATTATATTGTTATACTGATGGTATGAATGTAGTACCAGAGCACCAACATGGTACCTGAATGGAGTCAGGGGCACTGTGGACTGAAGCCAATGTAAACCTATTGGGCTCCTGCTATTTTGTGACATTTTCTGTTACTTTTAGTTGTTAAAATTCTTCATGCCATTATAAAAATTATGCTTGGGACTACTACCAATTGTTCTTCTTGGCTGGCAAAAGCTGTCACTCCCTTCCATTGTCAGAGGCCATCAAAAAACCACAAAGACATTGGTTTCCAAGATGGAGGCCTCTGATGGAAGATCAGAGAGGCAGACAGAGGATGCAGGGCATAGCTGAAGAGATACCAAGCATTTAAAAAAATACAGTAAATAAGACACAGGAATTTGTGATGATTGTTCAGGCTTTGTTGGATGCCTTGATGAAGTGGGCTCTGGCAGTGAGGGACAAAGCTTCTGCTTGTGAGGCTTGAGCTGTAGAACTGGCCAGGCAGACTGGTTCTCATTACAAGGAGCTGCAGGTGCTGAGAGACAAAGTGCTGGACTTGGAAAGCAGATCTAGGAAATACAGCACCTGCATTGTTGGAGTGCTTGAAGTGTCCAAAAATGGTAGTCCCATGAAGTTTGTGAAAAAACTACTTGTCAGAGCCTTGTTACATATTGCACTTTAAGCTGCTCAAATACCAATCAGTGTCAGTGCTAGCTCAAGTTTGGAGCAGTCATACCTTCAAGCTAAAAACCTCTGACTGTCCCTGACCTGCACAGCTGTTACTTGCCAAGAGAGGACTAGCGAGCAGGGGCCTGACTAGGAGCTAGAGCTGTGAGTTGCCACTACAGCATGGGCAGCTGGTGCCACCTGAGTCAGGGAGCGTACGTGCCCACCCAGTGGCCATTCAGAAGCCAATCTCACCAATGTGGGGGGGAGGGGTCCCCCGTGGCCAATTCCGCCAACCAAGAAGCAGCCACGGCGCTCCTGGAAGTGCCAGCGGTGCTCCTGGAAGTGTCAACAGTACTTCTCCTGGCACCCCCACTCCCTGGCCAGCACTCACAGGGGTCGCACCAGCATTCCCGCCTGCCCCCCCACCCATCACCTAAGCAGGGAGCAGTGTCTGTGAGGGGGTGCATCAGCACTCTCAGTGGGTGCACATGCACCCATGTGCACTGCCTACATGTCATCACTGCACTACAGGGCTGCTGAGCCAAGATGGGATCCTTCTATCCCTGGTCTATGTGGAGGTGTGAGAGAGAGAAATTGCAGGGAGTGAGCATTAAGCTGGAAGGCAGAGAATTAATAGGATAGGGGTGGGTAATGAAATGGCAAGTAGAAAGGAAATGGGGGTTGATGAAGGACAGTGAAATGAAGGAAGCCAGCCAGTGAAGGATAAAATAAAATGCAGGAAAATAATAAAAGAATTTTAAAAGAGATAAAGAGGAAGTAAATTAAATAAGTTTTAATAAATTGGGATTTGGGTGTGAAGAGTGCTGGTCTTGCTTCCCATAGTGGCTGGGAGCTGTGAGTGGTGAAGGAAAATGTTTTTTGGGAAGCTACTGCCCAGGCTAGTTAGGTATCTGGCTGGGGTCATCTTACCCCAGCACTCTTTCTTGCCTATGCAGGGGGTCAGGCTCGATGATCTGTTGAGGTCCCTTCCAACCCTAGCATCTATGAATCTATGCCCTGGAAAGGAAGCCCCACTTCATAGGAACCTGATCCCACCTTTACCTTGTTCCCCCCACCCCTCCAGACCCCAGTCCTGGGCCCATCCATGCCCTGCCACCTGCAAGCTGTTTGCATAGGATTGAACCCCTGGGGCTGGGAGGAGAGTTGGCTTGGTGCCAGAACCACTCCCTGGGCACTTGAGTTCAGGGGGTAGCCCCTACCCCAGCGAGCTTTTGCCCTTCTGCTCCACAGGAGGTTTATGTCCTACCCCACCCTGCTTTGTGCCTGCTCCAGCATCACCCCAGCCAGAGCAGACCAGCCAGAACCCACATGCACAACCAGGCCCCAGCATACCCTGTGCCTGCTCCACACTGCCTGCCCATGCTGAGCAGCAGCAGTGGCTAAAAAGAAGCTGCTGCTTGGTGCAGGGGAAAGCAGGCCCTCCCCCTCACCACTGCCAGGCCCTTCTTGCTGCAGCCATCCAGGACCCATGTCCAGGCTGCCTTATGACTCCTCTCCACTGCTGCCACTGCTGCCTCAGGGCCACCCAGCAGGCTGGTGATGGCAGTGCAGAGGAGCCTCAGGGGATCCCGGGCATGAGGTCCAAGTGGCTGCAGCAAGAAGGGCTCAGCAGCAGTGAAGGGGAGGGGCTTCTTAACCCCCATGCCAACCCACAGCTTCTGCCCTGTCACTGCCATGTCTGTCCGTGTTCAGTGTGGGCAGGCAAGTCTGGAGCAGGTGCAGTGTGGGCCAGGTTAGGGCTGTGAGCATAGGTTCTGGCTAGTCTGGAGCTGGTCTGCTCCACTGGGCTGAATTCGGAGCAGGTGTGGGGTGGGCCAGGGTCAGGGGTCAGGGCTGGTCCCTGCCAGTACCACAAGGCTGAGGCCAGCAGCAACGGCAGCTGATGCCTGGGCTGCCTAGAAAGGCAATCCAGCTATGGAGTCTCCCCAGCCCCAATGCATGTCCAGGGGGTGGAGGGATGCACCACGGGCCACATGGTGTCTGGGCCAGGCAGGATCGAGAGATCTGCTGTGAGCCAGACAAAGTCCCTCCATGGGCAAGATCCAGCCCACAGGCCATATTTTGCCTGCCCTGCCCTAAGGAAGCAGAAGCCTTGATTATATTGATACCATCTAAAGAGTGTGAATTTTTTTAATAATCTAAGGATGGAAATGGGGTGGCTTTTTGTCACCTTTGTACTGCTATAAAAAATTGTATGGCTGCAAAAAGAACAAGAAAGTACACATCCAGACCCCTTTTCGCACTATAAATGCCCCAAATTTGTGGCTGCAATAAAAGTGGAATCAATTTGTGCCATCTGCTTATGGAGCTGCCCATACTCCCCAGCCAACCAAGATAGGTGTTATAGGGGCCTCAGGGGCCTGGTCCTGCATACTGTTGGAATTCTCACATAGGAGCAGGCCATTGAAACCCCAAGAAACTCTGCCTAGCTTTCCCAACTTACAAAGAGGTACTTTCTGGATCCTCTGGGGAGCATCTCAGTAAACATGGCAAGTTTGGGTTTCCCTGCTTATAGAGACATGCCTTTGGATTCTCCAGAGGAATATACAGGAAGCTTACTAGCATATAAAATAAATAGTAAATCCAACCTTAATAAAGTATCAGCTACAAGCGACCCTCTGGAGAATATGCATATAACACAGATCCAAATCAGCCAGGAGTTCAGTCAATTCTATTCAAATTTGTACACAAAGCATCTGAATGTTATTGGTGAGGAAATAAATGTTTCTAATGTGTTCTGATATGTTTATACCCATACAACAAATTTTGAAAATGGAGAAGGAAATTTTAGAGGCTCCTTTATCATTAGATGAAAAAGTTTTGGCCTTAAATGACATGAACAATAATAAATATCTGGGCAGTGAAGGATTCCCTCTGGAGGTTAGTAAGAAATGGATTGGAAAGATATATTGTTAGCTCAATTACCAAATGTATATAATGTTAGTAAAAACCACAGCATGCTACTAGCCATAGTTTCATAGTTTCATAGTGCTTAGGGTTGGAAGGGACCTAAGCAGATCATCAGGTCTGACCCCCAGCCCTGGGCAGGAACGGATGTCGGGGTCATATCACCCCAGCCAGATAACTATCCAACCTCCTCTTGAAGACCCGCTAAGGTAGGGGAGAGCACCACCTCCCTTGGAAGTCCATTCCAGAGCCTGGCAGCCATAACCGTAAAGTAATGTCTTCTGATGTCCAGCCTGAACCTTCTCTCTAACAATTTGTGGCTATTATTCATAGTAACCCCCGGTGGTGCCCAGGGGAACAGAGCCTCATCCAATTTCTGCTGGTCCCTCCTGGTGAGATTGTAAATGGCCACCAGGTCCCCTCTCAGCTTTCTCTTGTGGAGGCTGAATAGATTCAGGCCCTTTAGACTCTCTTCATAGGGCCTGCCCTGCTGCCCCTTGACCATGCGAGTGGCCCTTCTCTGGACCCTCTCAAGCCATATCCCTCGTGAAGTGAGGAGCCCAGAACTGGATGCAGTACTCCAAATGCAGCCTGACCAGTGCCACATAGAGGAGAAGGATCACCTCCCTGGACCTGCTTGTGATGCATGTGTAGATGCACAAGAAGGTGTGGTTAGCCTTACTGACTGCTTCCTTGCATTGGCGGCTCATGTTCATCCTGGAGTAAACAATGACTCCAAGATCCCTTTCTGCCACCGTGTGGACAAGAAGGGTGTTCCCCAACCTATAGGTGTGTTGCTGGTTCCTTTTCCCTAGATGCAGCACCTTGCACTTGTCTGCGTTGAATTCCATCCTATTCTCATCTGCCCACCTCTGTAATTTGTCTAGATCTAGCTGGATTCTGTCTCTTCCCTTCAGCACGCCCACCTCACCCGACATCTTGGTATCGTCAGCGAATTTGGACAGCGTGCTTTCCACACCTACATCCAGATCACTGATAAAGATGTTGAACAGTACCAGCCCTGGGTGCGAGTCCTCAGGGACTCAACTGTCCACATCCCTCCAGGTTGAAAATGACCCATCCACCACCACTCTCTGGGTGTGACCATCTAGCCAATTTGCCACTCATCTGACTGTGTAGGCATCAGTGCTGCAGTCACCATTTTTTTTAAGAGAATGTGATGGGAAACGGTGTCAAAGGCCTTCTTAAAGTCCAGGAAGATGACATCCAACTTGACGCCCCAGTTCAGGGACTTTGTGACCTAATCATAAAAAGAAACCAGGTTAGTCAGGCAGGATCTGCCCTCAGTGAACCTGTGTTGGTTGCCCCTGAGCATCACCTCCCCTGCTGGGCCCTTGCAGATGTGCTCCTTGATAATTTTCTCAAAGGTCTTCCCAAGGACCGAGGTAAAACTGACTGGCCTATAATTGTCGGGGTCCTTCTTTCTCCCCTTCTTGTAAATGGGGACCACGTTGACTCTTTTCCAATCCTCTGGTATGTGGCCAGAGTCCCATGAGTGCTCATAAAGCCATGCCAGGGGCCCCACTATGACCCCCGCCAATTCCCTCAGCACCCTCAGGTGAAGAGCATCTGGGCCTGCTGATTTAAACATGTCCAACCCCTCCAAAATTTCCCTAACTAGGTCATCCCTGACCCTAGGCATGGTGGTGCCTCCCCTCGGTCTGTCCATAATCCTAGTGGGGGGAAATGTCCCAGTCCCTGTTCAGAAATATGGAGGTAAAGAATTTGTTAAAGAGGTCAGCTTTTTCGTTTGCTGCAATCACCAGATTGTTAAGCCTATCCTGTAGGGCCCCCACATTCCCTGGTGCCTTCTTCTTACTTCCTATGTATTTGAAAAAGGACTTTCTGATATCCCTAATTCTGGTCGCTAGCTCTAGCCCTATCTCTGCCTTGGCGTTCCTAACAGCTTCCCTGCAGTCCCAAGCAACAGAGGTGTAATCTCCTTGGTGATAGCCCCTTGCTCCCACTGTTTGTACACCTCCTTTTTTGCCCTCAGGCATTC
>NW_005841908.1:1409078-1412738 GCF_000455745.1 Alligator sinensis
AAGAAGTTTAATCCTTATTGGTCATACCTCTTTGCTTCCACTGTTTGTATGCCTCCTTTTTTGCCCTCATGCATTCCTGGATGCCTTTGCCAAGCCATGGGGTTTTTTTAGCACTCCTGCCCCCCTTGCTATGCATTGGGATTGACTCCCTTTGACCTCAGAGAATCGTCTCCTTGAGGAACAACTACCCATCTTGGACTCCCATCTCATTGAAGCTCTGAGACCCCAATGACTCTCCTGCTAATTTTCTTAGTTGATTGAATTCAGCCCTCCTGAAATCAAGGACTTTTGCCTTACTGCTTGCTTATGCCACCCTGAGCTGCATAGTAAATTCCAGCAGGCGATGATCACTGTCGCCCAGGTGGTCGAGTACCTGCAGACCCCCTCACCAGGTCGTTGCCTGTGGCAAGGACCAAGTCCAGCATGGCATTACCCCTGGTGGGACTATGCACCTCCTGGGTTAGATGGAGGTCCTGTATCCCATCTAGGAACCTATGTGAGCAGTCAGACCTGTCTGACTGCTTCTCCAAGCAGGTGTCTGAGTAGTTTAGGTCACCCATGACAACCACATCCCTTGACTTCCAGCCTCCATGAACTGACCTGAGAATTCCAGGTCCAGTTCATCCCCCTGATGAGGTGGTCTGTAGTAGATGCCCACTATCAGGTCCCTTTCTCCATGACCCCCTTGTATTCTTACCCAGAGCACCACAGTTTGCTCCTCCTCTGACCCCATCCTGATCATCGAGGACATGTATCACACTTTGACATAGAGCACTACACCCCCCCCCACACACACACCTTTTTTCCCTGCTCAGTCTCAACTATACTCTGTAGCCCTCAGTGTCCGCTGCCCAGTCATGGGTAGAATCCCACCAGGTCTCTGTGAGCCCCACTAGGTCTGGGTTTTTGCTAGCAGGAGGGTGAGTTCCTCCTGCTTATTCCCCATGCTTTGATCATTTATGTAGAGGTATTTGAGGCCTCCTGTGGGTGCACATGCTTCCCCCTTGTTCCTAAGCCTGCCCTGGCCCCTGTCACTTACCTGGGTACTACCTGATTGTGTCACTTGGCTTGACAACGAAGTGTCCTCATGTTCCTCTATGTCCCCATCCCCTGGCTAACCTACTTTAAAGCTCACTGTATGAGATCGGCCAGCATGAAAGAAAAAACACGCTTACTTTTCAGGGAGAGATAAAGCCTGTCCTGCCTGAGCATGTCCTCTGTGTGGAAATGTGGGTCATGGTCCAAGAACCCAAGGCCCGCCAGGTAACACCAGCTCCCAAGCCACTGGTTAACCTCATCGATGCATGCCTCATGGTGCCATCTGTGTCTGCTCATTGGAAGAAGAGAAGAGAAAACCACCTGCACCCCCGTCTCCTTGAGCTGGGCCCCCAGAGCCTTGTAGTCTCTCATGATGTGGTCCAGGCTGCTCTTGGCTACATCATTCATTCCCATGTGGGTAAGGACCAAGGTGTATTGATCAGAGGGTCAGATGATGTCCGGGATCATCTCCATGACATCCTGAATCCAAGCTCCAGGAAGGCAACAAACCTTATGTGCCATGGGATCAGAGTGACAGATGGGACCCTCCATTCCTCTCAGGATGGAATCGCCATTGGCAAGGACCAGGAGTCTCTTCCTCTTGGTGTTCTGGAATTGCTTATTCTGTGCCATGCATGGAGTGGCATCAACTCCTCGGGAGACATCCTCTCCTACCTCCTCCATGGCTGCCAGGGCCTTGTACCTGTTCCCCAGCTGTACCTAGGGAGCTGACACTGTGGAAGCACAAGTAGCCCTGGCTCTGGAGGTGACCATCTGCCATACCACTGCAGCAGGTCTCTCCCAGGGGGCTTCACCACTAGGTTCCTCCCTCACCTGCTCCTCCAAGGCCCAAGGGTCGACACAAGAGGGACAGGTGAGGGGACTCCCACTCCTCTCTCCCACCTCCAGCTGCAGGGTCCCCGCCAGGCTGCCCCCACAGACAGGGGGGCAGGGTGCCGCTGCCCCGCCCGGGCCCTGTCTGGGTGGAGGCCTCAGATGAGCCCCAGGTAGGTGGTGCCATTGGGGCAGAGTCCCTAGCAGCAGCGCGCCATGTCCTTACCATGCCTGTAGAACTATGAGTCTCCTCTCTCCCCTGCTGGAGACTCCTTCCTAGCTACTCCTGTGTGCCCACCTTCCACGAACACCTGTGCAAATGCCAGCATGCCCTTACAGAGCGTGCCTGTTTGCGCACTCTGTTCACACGCTGCTTGGGAGTGCGGCTCCCTGCCAGTTCAGTTAAGAGGGCTCCGGGCGGATCCGCCTCCAGATCCTCCACAGTTGCACCAGCTCCTTCGTCCCTCCACCCCCACTTACCTTTCAAGGATCTGCCGTTGTCACTGCACTTTACAAAAAGCTATTATTTCTGTAATTCCTTACCTAGATAGGGATTCTATAAATTGTTCTCACTGTAGACCAATTTCTTTAACACATGTAGACACCAAAATCCTAGCCAAAATTTTGTCATACAGATTGGAACAGGTCCTCCTGAACTTAATTTGCAAAAAATCAAGTACAGATTTTATAGATTTCATAGACATTAGGACTGGAAGGGACCTCAGAAGATCATCGAATCCAGCCCCCTGCCCAAAGGGCAGGAAGTCAGCAGGGGTCATAGGATCCCAGCAAGATAGACATCCAATTGTCTCTTGAAGGTGTTCAAGATAGGTGCTTGATCTACCTCCAGCAGCAGTCTATTCCAAACCTTGGGGTCTTGGACAGTAAAGAAGTTCTTCCTTATGTCCAGCCTGAAACAGTCATGGAGGAGTTTGTGACTGTTTGATCTTGTCATCCCTTGGGGTGCTCTGGTGAACAGACATTCCCCCAGATCCTGATGAGCACCCCTGATAAACTTATAGGCGGTCACCAGATCACCCCTGAGCCTGCACTTTTTCAGATTGAAGAATCCCATAGCTCTCAGCCTCTAATCATAAGGTCTGTTTTCCTGACCCCTTATCATGCACATGGCTCTCCTCTGGACTCTCTCAAGCTTCTCCATGTCTTTTTTGAATTGTGAAGCCAGTATTTTGCTTGTTTTACTAGCCACAGCATCACACTGAAGGCTCGTGTTCATCTTGTGGTCAATCATGACTCTCAAGTCCCTTTCGTCAGAAGTGCTAGCCAGTGTAGCATTGCCGAGCCTAGTAGGATTCATCAAAAGAGGCATGGTACAGAAAATGTACGTTAGGTTATTGATATAGTAGCAACAGCAGCACAAAATTCCTAAGTCCCTATAGTTCAGGGGTGTTGGTTGTAGTTGTGGTGGTCTAAGGCAGGGGCAGGCAAAATATGGCTTGTGGGCTGGATCCGGCCCTCCAGACCATTCTCTCTGGCCTGTGGGAGCCCTAAAAATTTTAGAAAAATAATATTTATCTGTTCCTGGCTGCCTGTTAAAGATGACCCAAGGGGAGCTGGCAGGAGCCAGCAACAAGGACAACCCCCCCACCCCAACTCCAGCCCCCTCCTACACCTGCCCCCCCAACCACAAGCCTCTTCCTGCCCTGGCTTTTACTGCTTACTTGCACACCTGCTGGCCTCCAGCACCACATGGCACCTAGCTGCATCACCAGACTGTAGGAGCACGGGGCCCATGCCAGTACCCCAGAGCCAGGTGCAGTGAGGGAG
>NW_005841908.1:1412748-1446863 GCF_000455745.1 Alligator sinensis
AAAGAGCAATAAGAGAGAGAGAGAGAGAGAGAGTAGTAAGGGAGATACAGTGAGTGAGTGTGTGTGTGTGTGTGTGTGTGGTGTAGGAGGCACAGAGTGTGTGCACATATGTTTAGTGCAGGAGGCACAGGGTGTGTGTGTGTGTGTGTGTGTATGCATAGTGTGGGAAGCACAGAGTGTATGTGTATGTGCAGTGAGAAAGGGACGGAGAGAGAGAGAGACTGTGTGTGTGTTCATAGGGTGAGTGCCACAAGCACACCCCACCGTACACATGCACCCACACACCCCCTCAATACACCCCCTCACACTGCCATACACAGACCCACACCCCACCCCCTCACATATCCAAGCCACCCTCCCCCCACAGAGCTCCTCAAAAGCCCCATACCCACCCACACCCACATATCCACACACACACTCACATGCTCCCTCACCCCACACCCCCACACCCTTACCCCCACAAACCTCCCCACACACCCCCACTCTTCCCCATACCCTACATACCCACACACCCACAACCCCCCACAAACCTATACCTACCACCCCCTACAATATATGAGTAAGACTTCATTTTAAGCTATTGTGTGATCACCTTTATGTGCACTACACAAACACATGTAAATCAGGACAAAAATATTTTTTGAAATCAAATTGATGAATGTTGTAGATGTTTGATTTTTAGAATATAATTTGGTCTTTTTCTGGTTCTGAGATGGCAAAACCACTTGCTGAAAGAAGTACTCCTGGGGGCAAGGGGAGAGACTTCTGGTAGCAAAGATCAGGGGTTAGGAAGCGGGACTTCCAGTCCCAAGATGGTGATCAGGGGGCAGGGCACCTGTCAAGGTGTGGGGCTACTTATGTGACCCTTAACAGCTTGCCAAAACTCGGTAAGTGGCCCTCTGTCCTAAATAACTGCCCGCCCCTGGTGTAAAGACATAGGCAGACAAGGCTCTTTGGGTAAATCTGACATCTTTTATAACTAAAATAGTTGGAAAATTTCTTCTTTGCAAGCTTTTGGGTACAAATACCCTTCTTCAAGCATAGGGAGCCTGAAGCATAGGGAGTGTTTGCAGTGGCGACGTGTAAGGGGTGCACGGGGGTGCATGTGCACCCCCTGAGAGTGCTGGTGCACCCCCTGGCTGGCTGCGCTCACCACTGAGGCAATGGGCAGGAGGGGCAGGCTGGGGAATGAAGCACCACTGCATTCTCAGAAGCAGCCGCAGCCACTTCCAGAAGCGGCTGGCGGGATCAGCTGCACCGACTGTGGGGGACATCCCTCCTCCCACTTGCTGACTGGTGGCTGGGAGGGCACATGCTCCCCCCCCGACTAAGGCAGCACCAGTCACACCTATGGGTGTTTGTACCCAAAAGTTTGTGAAGAAGAATTTTTCAACTATTTTAGTTGGTCTAATAAAACATATCAGATTTACCCAAAGAACCTGTCTGCCTAAGCCCCTGTGGGTATTTTAGCTGTAAATGTAGAGCAGGCCTTTGAAGGTGTTTCTTGGAGCTACCTTTTTTTTGTGCATTACAAAAGATGGGCTTTGGTAAAGAATTCAGAAGGTGGATACAGTTGCTATATATAAATCCCATTTCAAGAGCTGTGACCAATGATATGGTATCTGTTCCACTGCCCCATTACTTATTGTGATAGACATTCATAGATGGTTTATATAGATCTATTTCTGATTTTTGTATTTCATTTTTAAAAAGCAACAAAAATAAAATCAAGTAAAAACATGGTACCTGAATACCTTGTGCTAGACTGACAGCAACCAAAAAAACCAAACAAACCCCCAAGCAACAAAATACCTACATCAGGATCACAATTGTCATGTTAAAAGTCTGAATGGCAGCAATAGGTCAGTACCCTAAGGATTTAAAAGGATAATGTGTGTCTGCTTCTTGTAAAAATGTCAATATACCAACAGTAAGTCGCTAGATAATCATGTCACAGCAAGTGTAGCTGTTGGTTTAATGATACCTTGGTGATGATATTCACCAAGCTATCATTGCCCTTGATATTGCCACATAGCCCTTGATAAGTAGCGCATTTAGAAGGCACTTGTGCAACATTTGTGCAGGCTGATGGAAAGTTTGACTTCCAGGGTGCTGTTACAGGTTGTCTTTAAACCATTATAAATCTGGGGAATGTTAGGCAGCTCAAGTTAGAACAGTTTCAGAACAGTTGCAGGTTGACTTAATTCTGTCTCTGACCTGCACAGCTGTGGCTTGCCTCTAGAGGGCCTGGGAGAGCAAGGGTTTGGCCAGGAGCCAGCACTATATCCCTCCTCTGGAGGCAGAGTCCTGGGTGTTAACCTAGGTGACAGCATGGACCCCAGAGAAGCACACCTCCCCCAGGCTCCATACTGTGCCCTGCTCAACACTAGGCAGCAGTTTTCCTCCTCACCTCCCCCCCCGGCGGGAATGTTGGATGTTGGGGAAAGGCTTAGCCGTCTGCCAGGAGGGTCATGTCTCTGCCCCCCTGCCCAGGGATCAACACTGAGATCCTTAGAGTCATCACATGGTGCCACATGGGCTGCTGTCATAGCCACTGGGGTGCGTGAGGGTGATGGCTTGGGGCTAGTACCACCCTCTGGCAGTAAGGTGGGAAGACGGGGATTTTGTCAGAGATAGAGGGGGTGAGATCATGTATCCTGGGATGCTGGATAACTGCAAATTGTTGCTTTATCTCCATGGAGCTAAACAGGTAGAATGGATCAAAGCTAGCCCTCACCTGAACTGATGTCACTTTTAGACATTTAGAAGGTACTTGCATAGTTTAACACCTTTAATGCATGGATGCTCTCAATCTAAGTGTCTCTAGAATGGTTTAAAGGTTACCTGTAATATCACTCTCACAAAACACTATTAGTAGCAGCTAGGGATGCAAGGAGGTAAGTTTTTTCCAGCTTCGTTAAAGGAAATGCGATGTGCAAATGTAAGCATGTTGACAAAGCAATTTTTAAGGGGCTAATCTTCATTATGAAAAAACAAAGGCAACGAGAATTAGCATGTAGCAATGAATGGTGGGAATCTATCAGAGTAACAACCCACTATAGAAATTGTAACCCACTTGGGAGCTGAAAGTCTACATCCAATAGAGCTCATAATTTTTATTTCAAGTTGCATCTCATACTTTTAGGTCTGGCAGTCTCTGGTTCTGTTTGCTGTATGGTGGTCAAGTATGCAGACACTAGAAATGTACTAAATGAGGCATGGATTGTTGCAGTATCAAGCATGAAATCAACAAAACAGAATGTCAGTTATGTGCAAGACCTTTTTTAAAGCCTTTGAAAACTATGTTGTCTTCTGCTTTACTAACCTGTACTTCACAACAGAGTAGAAATAATAAATCATTTTATGAGGGCCTATATTTAGCATAGGGGAGAGTTTCAAAGATGCAAGTGTAAGTTATGGGATTAACTACCCTTTTAATAAATAACCATTCTAAGGATTCTAGACAAATCTTTACTAGAATTAGAAATTAATAGATTCATAGACGGTAGGGCTGGAAAGAGAGCTCAGAAGATCATCGGGTCCAGCCCCCTGCACCAAGCAGGAAAGACAACTGGGGTCAGGTGACCATCCAGTCTCCTCTTGAAGATTTCCAGGGTAGGCAATTCCACCATTTCTGGAGGAAGCTTCTTCCACTGTCTGGACACCCTAGGTGTGAAGAAGTTTTTCCTAATGTTGAGCCTGAAATGGTCTCCAATAAGTCTGTAACCATTACTCCTAGTTTTCCCTAAGGGTGCCCTCATGAACAGTTGTTCACCAAGCCCTTGATGTATGGCCCTGATGTAGTAGTAAGCTGCTACCAGGTCCCCTCTCAGCCTTCTCTTTTTCAGGCTGAAGAGTCCCAGGTCCCTCAGTCTTTCCTCATATGGCTTGCCATGTAAGTCTCTGATCATACAGGTGAACTTTCTCTGGACTTTCTCAAGATTTACCACATCCTTGTTAAAGTGCAGTGCCCAGAACTGGACACAGTACTCCAGCTGTGCTCTCACCAATGCTGAGTAGAGTGGAAGAATCACTTCCTTGGTTTTGCTGGAGATGCATCAATTGATGCATTCCAAGGTATTATTAGCCCTGCATATGTTCATACTGTGGTCTATTATTACCCCCAGGTCCCTTTCATTCATAGTGCTGGTCAAATTGGTATTGCCAAACCTGTAGGTGTATAGGGCGTGGTTCATCTCCATGTGGAGCACTCAACATTTCTCGATGTTGAACTTCATCTGGTTCCAATCCACCCAACTCACCAGCCTGTCTAGGTTCGCCTGTATCTGCAGCCTATCTTCAAGAATGACCACGCTTCCCCATAACTTGGTGTCATCCGTGAACTTCATTGATGAAGATGTTGAATAGTACTGGACCAAGCACTGACCCGTGTGGGATACCACTGGCCACTTCTCACCAAGATGACACAGATCCATTCATTACAACTCTCTGGGTCCTACCCCACAGCCAGGTTCCTAGCCACCTACCTATCTCGCAGTTAAGCCCACAATCCTCCAATTTTCTCGTGAAAACATCATAGGATACCAGATCAAAAGCTTTTTGAAAGTCAAGGTATACAATGTCAACTTCCTCTCTCTTATCCAGGTGGTGAGCTACCTGATCATAAAAGGAGATAAGGTTGGTAAGACAAAACCTGCTCATGATGAAGCCATGCTGACTGTCATTCAGAACCCTACCTTTTGCTAGCGTATTACACATAGACTCCTTAATTAATTTTTCCAGGATTTTCCCTGAGATAGAAGTTAGGCTAATTGGCCTATAGTTACCCCAGTCCTCCCTTCTCCCCTTCTTGAAGATAGGTACAACATTGGCCCTCTTCCTGTCCTCAGGGACCTCTCCAGAGCACCATGAGTTTAAAGAAGAGCTTCACCAGGGGTTCCACGATGACTTCATCCAGCTCCTTCAGCACTGTCCCCAAATGAACTGCCCCCAAACAGAGGTCTGTAAGATTAAAAGTAAAATGCAACTGTGGGGATACTCTAGCACTGCAAATACCATGTGCAAATGTGGACAAAACTTTCACATTATGGGACTAAGTATAGGTGCTCAAGAAGCCCATGTCAGAAATGATCTAACTTTTGAGCTTTACTCTCAGTGTCTAAGGTTAGGTCAGGAGCAACTAGAACACAAGTTAGCCTTGGGGGGTCAGGACTTGGAGCCTACTTGCACAGCCTAAGCCTAGCTGGTGGTGGGAGGGGGCTCTCACATGCCTCTCAGGTGCCCCATGGGCTACTGAAGACTCCCACAAGGAAACAAACAGTCAAGCCACCCCTGAGTGGCTGGTGGGGATATCACGGCCACCCACCTGAACCTGATGCAGCAGCAGCTTATTATGGCATGCTCCCTCATGGCTGCAAGCCACCAACTGGCTACCCTGCACATGACCACCCAGTGCACCCTGAGCCTTCCAAGTGTGTGTGTGTGTGTGTGTGTGTGTGTGTGTGTGTGTGCGCGTGCTGGATCCTGGCTTCTGCATGTGTGTGGATGTGGGGGTGTGCTCATATGTCTCAGATGCCTATATTCAACCCCTGCCAATGCTGGTGACTCTGGCCCCCAGACAGCACACCCAGCTACCTGGATTCACAAACCCCGAACCGATTAGCTCCTCACCCATGTGAACCGGGAGCCCTCCCCAGATGAGGAGGGTTTGGAGTGACCCTACCCCAGCACTGGGCCATAGGCCTCCAGCCCTGGGCTCCCCTGGTCTTGGGCACCACTGCTCACAAACCAGGCTGCCTGGGCATCATTCTCCTTCCCCAGGGGCTCTGGGGTAACACAGACCCAGGAAGAGATTTGCCTCACTTTAATCAAATGTTGAAGCTGCCAAACTGTTAATGTGTTTATTAAACAAAAACTATGGAACTTGTCCACTCTGGAACTTGGGATCTTCTTATCACTTAATATTGAGAGAGTGGGCAAAGACCCTGGCTGCACCAGATGGTTGACATTGAGTGGGGGAGGGGGATGGGAAGCTGCAGGGGTTCAACTTAATAAACACAAAACCTTGGAGTGGCAGGGGGGATGCCACATGCAAAACTGACTCTCTTTAATTTAATCAAATGTTGCAGCTGCCAAATTTTTTGTGTGCATAATAAAGAAAAACTGTGGAACATTTTCCACTCTGGAACTTGGACCAGGCTGCCTATCCCTTGCAGAGGCTGTGCCGCTCCCCTACAGCAGGACCTGGGCCCAGAGTAGCCTGGTCTGGTGGGCCACCCCTCCCATGCCCCATTCTGAGCACTCCTGCACCCTTTCAGGACTAGCCTGGAACCTCTTTGTGGCCATTGGCCTATGCCAGTGACCACCAGTGATGGGGGATAGCAAGTGGGCCCTGAAAGGTGGGCTGAGTCAATGCTGGCCCTGGTATTGGTCTCAGGCAGCCTGTTCTACCAACCCTCCCCCAATGCTGCTCCCTGGCACAGGCCCCACCAGACACCTTCCTGGGTCCTTGGTCAGAAGCTCCCATGCACCATATCTCCTGCTTCGGGGTGCCCCCTCCTCCAACATCCCCCAATTATTGCACGGTGTGGAGCATTTCCCCACAGTCACCATCCAGAGCCCATCCCCCCATGGGACTCTCTGGCATATTGCCCCAGGGAGGAGTCCCTGGAGCAGGGTTCTCCATGTTGGTGGGGGAGGGGCAGCAGCCTGTCCTACCACTCCTGCCTGGGAGGGCAAATGGTATCCCTGAAGAAGGTGGCACTGACACTACTCAGGGGTGTCATATCAAGATCCCAAGCTGTCTTTCACCCTGTGCATAAACACTTTATCCTGGCACTGTGACTCTCTCAGCTCCATAGTGGCAAGGGTGTCCTCCTCAGACAGCGAGTGCCCATCTGTAAATCTCATTCTTGGACATTTACAGTGCATTCCTGGGCCTGGATGGCTCACTGAAGAGCCACAGCAGCATGGATGTAAGCAGTCGCCAACCTGTCCACTCCAACCTGCCTCCCACCACCACCATTAAGGGTCCCATTTGGTCCTGCTTTCACTAGTGCCATCTACACTCATGTCTCTTGAACACTGCAACAGTCTGGCCAACCATCCTGGATCCTGCACACAAATGTGGAGTCTGCAGACAAGGGAGAAACTGAGGGACCTATGGTGAGTCCCCTGTCTGGACCCTTGCCCCCACCCTGGGCCAGAAGCTGTGCAGCTTCTCACAACCCGGCACTGACCACAATGTTGAATTCCTGCATACTGGCTCCCAGCTGGGAAAACCCAGATGCTTGGGTTCTGCTGTGGTAGCTGGGAGGACTGGGAACCTAAGCACCTGGGGCTGGAGGGATAAGCCTTCTCTGGTTCTCCAGAAGAAAAGGAGGGAGGAAGTGGGGGAGCAGGGGAATTGCTGAATTCCTATTTCCCACTGCACCTTACCTGCAGTGGTGCTCAAAAGTAGGTGCCCTGCCAAATTGTGACCAGAGGTGCACCATTGGAACTGGAGTTGTGACTGTTGTAACACCTTGGCTGTGGGGATCCAAAACAGCCTTCAGTGTCTTTCAGGTTGTATTTGGGTGTGGGTTCACGTTAGGTGGATCTGGGTAAACGTGATAGCTTCTCTCCGGAAAGCAACACAACCTTGAGGAATGAGGTGGCCAGTTGTCAATTAACCAGATTTATGATCTCACTCAATGTAATACATGCTGATGCCTGAGTTTTGTTCCAGGCCAGTGGCACAGGGGTTGAGAGGGGGTGTTTGAAAAGCACAAGGTCAGTGGGGAGCGTCAGCAGTTCAGTATCATCACTCTTTAACCAGGACAATCAGTGAACCAAGAGCATGCTGAATATAAGAGTAGGCAATCATATGCTCCCCCAAGAGCATACCCTAACCTAACAAGGAGCCACTTTAGACCATTCCCTCACCTATAACAACATATCCAGAAAGTCAGCAGTAAATTCTTTGCATGGATAGCTGCCTTAAGATGTTTAGCCAGCATGGCATGGGGTGCCGACTTCAAAGTACTCAGAACCCCCACACCTGCAATGCTATACACGCCAGCAGAATATTGTACTTCTATACAGTCCAGAAGTTTTCACACTAAAACGCCTGACACTATACTTAACAGTGGGCAGAGGCTCATAACAAGCTGCAAAGTTTACTCACACAAAGATGTACTCCCTGCCCTCTGGGGCATTAGACCAAGGGTCATAAGAAAGAACCTAACTGTTCCCCTGCTGCCAGGTTTCTGGGCCCCTGGAGACCCTGGCAAGCTGGGTACTGTGGCCTGGTGTGTTACACTAAATTTAGATAAGGGGTGGGTGAATGAAAATGAAACGATCGTTCAGAGTAATCTGGTCTGAAATCTATTCCTACAGCATTTTATACCAACGCCAAAAAAAGTCCCCCATTGGGCATGACCTTGACAGAGAAGCATGAGTCAAGTTGAACAGATTGAGATCTGGATATAAATACGTCAGAACAACACTGTACAAGATGAACATCTTGGACAGCCCCATGTGTGAATATGGTGTCCAGCAGACAGCACAGCACTTAATTGAAAGCTGCAATCTTTACAAATGCCCAGACAGGTTAGATGGAATCTGCACACTTAGTTATAATACCAGGCAGTGGCTCATAGCTGGCTGGAGGGAGCAAGAGTGGGGCTGCAAAGTCCCATGGGCTGCCAGTGGAATACAACCTAATGTGAGCTGCAGTGGGATCTGATACAGATGTTCATCACAATGCTCTAACCTACAATGCTGAAATCTGATACCACAACCATCCAGCATTACCAGGATCTGCCATTTTTACAGTGTTCTTTGTGCCCTGACCATGTGTTTGGTTATGGCTATAGAGTGCTTTCTGCATGTTTACCATGCAGTATGTGTTATATCTGTATCTTCCCTTCAACATCTACTGAGCTGCCCACTGTCACAACCCAAAGGGTGTGATTTTTGTTTTTGTGTGTGCTTTGGCACCACTGAATTATTTTCCCGCCAAATTGTAGCTTTCTTTGCAGTGTGCATGTCTTCTTTGCAGCATAGAAGTGCTCGGTGCAAAGAGTTCCCGCCATTCGTATTCTAATTCGAGCCCCATTATTGGTTTGCATTAAATTATTCACACGTGGCGGCTAGTGATTGGCTTGCTAACTGTATAAAAGGCTTGGGTGGTTTCCGCCCAAGTTGGAGAACTCCGAGAAGAACCCCCGCAAGGGCTGACTCCACGAACACCAGGAGCAGGAGACTTCACGCTGTGTGAAGATCTCTAAGCTCTGCGGAGCCTATTGGACCCGGTGCATTTAAAGCAGGCAACAGGGGTCTGATCAGCCTCTAGCCTCTCCCTGTCACCAAGCACAATCCTCGATGTATCCCTCTCCCTGTGCGCAAAAAAGGACCCACGGAGCCTAGCAAACTTCGTGTGAGTGAATTGTGAGTGAACAAAAGGATCCACGGAGCCTCAACAACTCCATGGGAGTGATCCGAGTGTTGTCTGAGTCCTCAAACGAGGATTTAAGCGGAGCTGTGCCTGGGAAACTGTCCAGCCTACACCGCGACCATCTTCGGTGTAAGTAAACAATCTTGAATCAACCATTACGCGTCCATGCCTAATTCTAGCTTGTCGCCCGTTCTCTCCGATCCAGCATGCCCGGGCTGCTGGCCACAGCCCGCGCGGAGCACAAAAAGGGCCCGGATCGCTCCCCGCTGCCCGCACATGGCGACGAGGATGGGATCGGGAGAGGGCCCGCACACCCACATGGGAGACCCATACACCAACAAATACCTTCTTATGGCTACAGTTTGGGGATTAGTATGTGCCCATTTTTGGATTCAAATGTGAGCATGGTGACAGGACAGAAGAAGAAGAAAAAGAGTAACAGAATTGTTAACTGTGGTCATGGCTATACCATGTCAGACCACGGAAGGGAGAGCTACCATGCACTCCACTCCTGTGCTCCCACCCTCTGTGCACCAAACACTAAAAAAAATGTCATGCAGCCTCTGTTTGACACATGCTCTGGGCATAACCAGCACTACTATAATAGCAGCGAGATAACTTATTTTTTTTCTTTTTGGTATTTGACATGCACAGAGAAGAAATAATCATGTGAAGAACATATTCAGAGAGTAGCTCCTTAGCATAGTCTGACATGGTGTAGATATGCCCTAAATTAACACTGAAGACCATGGAATTAAACAAAAGTTGCAGAGAGAATTTAGCCTGTAAATTCTCTGAGTGAAGATAAATGAAAGCATGTAATAAGATCTAGTGTCAGTATGATGAAGCTCAACAAATTCAGAAATAAAGCACAATCTTTATTAACAATGAGGGTAATTGTAGAATAATCAGCCTGGAAGGGACTGCAAGGGCCATCTGGTCCAACCCCTCTATAAGTGCAAGAATGGTTTCCTAAATCAGCCCTGCCCAATGCTTATCCAGCTTCCACTTGAAAACCTCTAGTGATGGAGATTCCACAACTTCCCTGGGCAGTCTATTCTATTTCTTTTCTGTTCTAACAAGTAGGAAGTTTTTTTTCCTGAAATCTAATCTAATTCTACTTTGCTGTAATTTAAAGTAAATTAGTGCTGTAATTTGTAATTGGAGCAGCTTTCCAAGGGTTGTGGGATATTCTGCTTCATTGAAAACTAACCCAATCATACATATTGGACTTGAAGCAGGAATTAATTCAGAGAACGCCTATGGCCTACGTTATGCAGAGGTCTAAAGATATGGTCACTATGGTTTCGTCTGACCTTAAAATCTATTGAGCTAAATAAGATCCAGTTTCAATTTCATATTCAGTGAGCACATCTACACCTGTATCTTTTAAGCAGGCTTAGACTAAAATCACCATTTTTAAGGTGTATTAAGGACACGTGTCTATATGTGCATGCCTTTAATGCACCTTAAAAATGGTGATTTAAGGCTGTGTGAGCCTAAATTTGATACCTCCATAAAGCAGGTATCAAATTTAGGCACGAATAGCTAAATTCCATTAGCACACATATAGATGTGCTAATGCCCATTAACATGGTATGCATCAATGGACAGACACTACGTTAATGTGCATTAGTGTGTCTGCATGTGTGCTAATGCAACTTAGCTACGTGCACCTACATTTAATGCACTTTAATGTGCATTAGCGCATCCACACATAGACGCGTACCTAAATTGCCTTAATGCGCCTTAAGCGTAAATACATGTGTAGACACAACCAGTATGTTTTAGTGGAGTTTTAAAACCTTGTAAGTATTTATAAGTTTTCTATGAATTTATATTTTCTAGAAGTAAGAATCTGACATGGAGCCATGATACCATTTTTCACAGTATGCTATTTTCACAGTATTTTCATGTTAAAAATCTGACACTCCTCTTTAAAAAATTCTTTGGTAGTGACGTCCTGCAAAAATAATACTGTAGCACTTCTAGCCTGTTAAGCTATTGTCACATTCTCAGCCTAGACTCCAGCAGGATATATCCTGCCAATTCTGGGGTAATCAGTTTCTTCCTCCTAACTTAATAAATAAAGGAGTTATTGGATACTACCTTAGAGGGCCAATTTGTGCACAGACCAAATTCCTGAGAAAGAATTGCAGACCCATTTTGAGTTTTTGCAAACTATTCACTTCTAACTCAACTTTTATATAAGAATCCATGAAAATATCCAAAGGCAAGAAAAGAACAAAACTGGGAGGAGAGATCTACTCAGCTGCCTGCAAGCAGTGACAGCTCAATAATACTTGATTCATCCCCTAAAGCAGGTTTATCAAGAAGAAACATCTCCAGTGATAGCTAGGATAGATAAGATTGTTGAAAAAGCTGGACATGAGGGATGATCTCCATAAATAAAACTAGGTAGACCTGCAGAGATGCATTTCATATATGTGATAGGGCTCCATCTCTCTCAATTGTAAAAATTAAATTTCCTGATAATTTTAATCTGCTAATTTTACTCTTCAATTCCAACTGGACTGCTGAGCACTGCTAAATCCTTGTCTGGTCTCTGAGAGTACCCCTTGGAGCCATCCCAGAATTTGACTTCTAAAGCAGTGGGGAGCCCAAGCTCCTTCCCACTCTGGGACCCCAGCTTTTCAGTCTCTCACATTCCCTGTGGCCCTTGCTCAAAGGAGCTAACAACCAGTTCTGCTTCCAAGTCAGGGATTTCATCCAGTTCCAAGGGTGAAATCCCTCAGTTCCAAGGATTCACCCACAGTTCCAAGCAACACAGCAGACAGTCTCTCCAGTAAAAGCATTTATTAGGGAAAAGGCCACTCAACCAGAGGTTCTCTGTCCTCTCTGTCCCTTCCAAAGGAGTTAAGCAATTCCTCTATCCCAGAGGCAGGCAAAACATGGCCTGCGGGCTTGATCTTGTCCACCAAGCCATTCAATCCAGCCCACAAGGACCCTAAAAAATTTAGAAAAGTAATATTTATCTGCTCCTGGCTGCCTGTTAAATATGACAGGAGTCAGGGGCAGTAGGGCCCAGGGGAAGCTGGCAGGACCCAGCAGCCAGGCCACCCAGCCCCGCCCTCCAGTTCCCCCCAGCTCCACCTACGCAGAAGTCTCATCCTAGCAGAGCCTTCTGGCCTGGGACTGTGGGGCTGTTCCTGCCTTCCTGTGCTGGAGGAAAATTAAAGTAAGAGTGTGGGAAAAGGCTGTGGGGATCACCCCAGTCCTCAGAGCCAGGCCAGACTGACTCCTGCTGATTCCCACAGTCCAGTCATGCAGCCAGGAGCCACATGGTGCAGGAGCAGCCAGCAGGTAGGCAGAGAAATGCTGAAAGCAGCTATAGGCAGGGGGGAGTGGAAGCAAATGGGCACATGGACTGCAGCAACAGCTGGGCAGGAGCACAGGGCCTGCGCTGGTGTCCCAGGGCCAGCACCAGTGGGGCCCAGACTGGGGCAGCAGGAGTGTGGGGTCAGGCTGGCAGGGGCACTGAAGCTAGGCTGGCTCCCTGCTGGTGCAGCCTAGCCTGGCTCCATAGAACCCTGCCGACCCAGGTGCCACGTTCCTGCTCCCTGGGCCCTGCCAGTGCTAGCCCTGGGACACCGGCACAGGCCCCACACTCCTGCTCACTGCCACTGCCCCTCCCCCACCCCAGCTGCTTTCAGCGCTTCCCTGTCTGCCTGCTGGCCATGTGCATCTGTGCAATGAGGAAGCGAGAGAGAGCAATGAGGACTGGACAGAGTGTGTTTGTGTGTGTGTTTATTTGTAGGGTAAGTCCCACCATACACATGCACCCACACACCCCCTTGCACTACCATACATGCAAACCCCCACACCCACCCCTCACACACCCCAGCCACCCTTCCCCACATACAACCCTCAAAAACCCCATACCCAGCCACACCCCACATATCCACATACACACCCACATGCTCCCCCACACCCCCACCTCTATCTTCCCCCAAACCCCCACACACACCTACACCCTCCCCCACACTCCACATACCCACACACCCACAGCCCCCCACAAACTTATACCCACTGCCCCTTTCCCCTCTCCCCACAATATACAAGAGTAACACTTCATTTTAAACTATTGTGTACACTACACAAACACATGCAAATCAGGACCAAAATATTTTTTTTTTAAATCAAATTAATGAATGTTGTAGATGTTCCATTTTCAGAATATAATTTGGTATTTTTCTGGTTCTGAGATGGCAAGACCACTTGCTGAAAAGAGTACTCCTGGGGGAAGGGGAGAGACTTCTGGTGGCAAAGGGAAGAAGGAGGAACTTCCAATCACAAGATGGCAACCAGGGGACAGGGCACTTCTCAAGGGGAAGGGCTACCTATGCAGCCCTTGACAGCTTGCCAAAACTCAGTAAGTGGCCCTCCACCCAAAATAATTGCCCGCCCCTGCTCCCCAGTCCAGCCCACACTGTCCTGAGCAGCCCCAAAGGTTCTCAGCTGTTCCCTTTCTAGTCTTTCTAGCTCCCCAGAGCTCCTTCACTCCTTTCAGTCTCCAGACTCTTCTCACCAGAAGCTGCCATGCTTCTTGTTTCCAGTCTGTCCTTCCATTGTTCTGTTAATCTCCTCTGGACACTTCTTGGGTCTCAGCCTGCTTCTGGTCTCAGCCTGCACACAGCCAACTCTGGCAGTTCACCCTTCTTTTTCTGTGCACAGGTTAATGAGGTAAACTGAGTCACACAATATTATAATGTGAACACATAAATATCACAATAAAACCTGTAGTCCATCACATCCATTCTGGCCCAGTTCACAATTCAGATAACAAGATGCAGTAACAGAAGACAGTGTTAAAGTTTGGGTTTTACAGCAAAACCATAGGGATGAATCTCCCATCCCCTTATGCAGAGGCAGCAGCACTGAAGTGTAAATTATATGACCCTCAAGCTCAGGGACTGCATTTCAAGTCACTTTTGCAGTGCCATTATCCATACAATTACCATAGCTTGTTCAGCCCTCAGCTTAAGTTAGAGCAGCCTCAGGGGTATCTTCGTCTACGCCAAGGAGACAGATGCAAGATTGCTGGAATGTTGTTGCGAGCTCCCATATGCCTCCAGTACA
This sequence comes from Alligator sinensis, assembly GCF_000455745.1. Lineage (NCBI taxonomy): Eukaryota > Metazoa > Chordata > Crocodylia > Alligatoridae > Alligator > Alligator sinensis. The sequence goes on from NW_005841908.1 coordinate 1,427,246, forward strand.
CCTCCCCTCCTGGGGACCCCAGAAAGGGCAGGATGCACTCAGATACACTAGCTTACCACCAGCCAGGGATTCCTCTAAACGAGGGGAACTCTTAGCTTTCTAACTAGGGCACATGAATGCAGTGCGGTGCAGAGAGACCAGAACAGTCCCTACTTCTCCAGATTCACTTGAGCACAATTATAATTCCTTGCCTTAGCATCTCTATGCCCAAAAAGTCATACATGGCAGAGATCAGTCTTTAGAAATTCTCTCTGCAATTCACTCTAATTCTTTTTCATGAAGCAAACTTTTTATGCAGTATGCAAATGGAAACTTATCAACCATACCAACAGAGTCCAGAGCCATTTTTCACTTCACCAAGTCAGAGAGATATATTCAGAGTCTATAATTAAATACATCTATACATTAATTAAATGTTAATTAAATAAATCTCTACATTACCTATGCATCATATGCAGACTAATTTATGACCCTGCTCTGACAAATACAGCAAATAATATCTGTTATTGAGTCATCTGTTCTTACTTGAGCCCACATCCTCACTCTATAGCTCAATTAACACTCACCATCCTCAAGCCTTGGTGTCTCCTGCTATATCTTTTATTGTCCTTCAAACATCTGGATTGATTTTATAGGTGCATTTTCTTTTCCTGCCTTTTGAAAATTTAAGCTTGATCTGGCATTCTGCTTTCACATCCAAGGTTACTTTAGATTTAGAAAAATATTTAAAATATTCAAAATGCTCACATTCATTTGACAGTACAAACCTGCCACTGCATCATTTTTATCATTTACACATAAATAGACATTCCGTTGTCCATTCCTACTGTGACCCTGATAATTTGTTTGCTACAGAGGCTATTTAAAATGCAACACTGTACCATAGTTACTTATGTTGCAGCTAAGTGCTCCAAAAAGTCTAAATTCAACCCTAGAAACAATTCCCTTTGACTTCAATGGAGTTGTTCCAGAGATTAATTTGGCTTAATATGATGCCTATAAAGTAGGGCTGCTGTGTTGTTTTTCTTGTTTAGGATGAGTCTGATTTGCTATTGTCTTTATCTTTTGGGTCATTTACAGAGATGTGTTTACCCCACTTCACACTCACGTAAATTTGTGTCAAGTGATGAATGTCCACACAATATGCAGGTTGCCGAACAATTAAGTGTTCTCTTTCCTTATCCAGTTTTCCCACTGTTGATTTTACAGATTCCATCTGGGATCTGAAAGCTGGAGGAAAATGCCAGCTCCACTGAATGACTCTTTCCCTGGCACGCAGGATGCACCTCTTCAGTTCCAACACAGAAATCCGGTTTTGTGAGGAAAGATGGGCACGTACTCCTGGAGCCAGTGGGAACAGAAAGCTGTCATCACCTTGCAAAATCATGTAGAGGTCACAATGTGTATTTTTCCTCCATTAATGATTACCCATGCCAAACGATAACAATTCAGTCACATTTCCCATTTCTTGGTTTGACAGCCTAGGCTTTCTTAGCAGAAACAGTCCTTTTTCTGATCATTAATTATCCATAAACTTTTATACGGCTACCTTGTCCTATACTTTAAGTAGGTGAATGATTTAGGTAGGGGAGAAGGACACAACCAGATTAACCTAACTCTTGAATCCACTGTGTGAGGGCCCAAAATATCAGACCAGGAAAGTCAGAAACTGTTTTGGTATCTGCTATCTGGAATCAGGAAACCATCCCAAAGGGGAAAGAAAGGAGCAGAAGGGAAGAAGGACAATGATGTATCCACCAACCATAATATTCATTAAGCAGGAGGAAGTTAAATGCAACTCCAGAAAGACTGGACAAACAAGGAACTGTCCTGAGACTTAGTGGCTCTGCACTGCCCCATATTATGAGTTACATCTAAATACCCAAATCTAGTCACAACTGTTTTATAAATGCATTATTTTGAAACTAGTTCTGTCATTCTCACTCAGGGCCAGATTCTTTTAGTCATATTGAGTGGTATTATACTCCATAACTAATGCTATTGATTAAAGTGGGATTATTTGTGGAGTATTTGGAAATGCGATCTTGTTATCCACCCCACATCCCAGGTGAGATCCCTAACTCCTGGGATATAGAGGCATTCTCTCTCATTTATGTCCCAATAACTGATTTATACTGATTTATACTGAATGGAAGAACCTAGAGAGGGGAGAATAACAGACATTATTTCCACAATAGTCGTCAGGGTACCCACCTGGTCTATATTGGGTAGAGGAAAAACTTAAACATGCATCTTCTAGATCACACTTGGGTTCTGTGACCACTGTGCTGTCCCATGGTTAAGTGCTGTTTCCTGTTCTGTGCCACCTTTTTCTAGTTTTGAGCGGAATTACATCTGCAACTAAGAAAGTTTTGTTGAAACTAGATTGTCTCTGGCCCATGTAATGCAACGTGTTGGCTTAGAAACAGTATTTAAAGATCTGTTTTTTTGGGAATTGGTTTATAGGTATAAATATATGCATTATAAGGAGTCAAGATTGGCAGCAGAAATTAAATGAATTTCTAGACAGCTTGGGAAACACACACACAGCTTCTCATGGCCCTGGAAGTAGATGGGCTGTCTAGCACAACAAGGCCAATGGATGGACCCAGCCTGAGAAAAGGGGGGCATGCCAAAACACAAGACCACAGCCTTCAAGGCAGACAAGTTGTCTGGCACAACAAGGACACACAGCCTGGGAAGCAAAGGAAGTATGTCCCATACACAAGTGACACCAGCAACAAGACCTCAGAGAAAAGGGGGGCCTAAGTCCTGGTTTGGGGGGAACAGACCAAATTAGGACAAGGCCCAGAAGGCTACGTGGATGTGTGACCACAGAGAGACAGCCAACCAGAGATAACCATGGATGAAGAGTCATCAGGAGTCATCAAGGGGGAAGGAGAATAAAAAAGCAGAGACTTGGGAGTAACAGAGGGTCCCTCCCTGTTCCTTCTTGCCCTTCCTGTCCCTCTCTTTGTCTTGTCCAAACCTCCTTCTCTGCCTTGAGAGGGGTCTCCATTCCCATCCCTGTTTCCTGGAAAGGGTCCCTGAGGTCACCATGGACTGAGGGCATACCAGCAGCCCATCTCATGCACCCCACTGGAGGGGGGCTGTGGGCCTCAGCATCTCTCCTCCAGACTGCTGATACCTAAGAGAAAGAGCCTCAGAGAGGAGCCTGCATCCTAACCAGATGTACTTTGACTCTGATGACATACCCTGGGATTGGTAGATATATAATTATTTGATTGTTTGTATTGTTGCTTTTCTGTTCTTACTCTGTATCAATACATTCGCCTATTATCAACTGGCAGGTATTGTGATCAGTCTGAGGGTTGTACCCACCTAGAACAAAGGTATAGGTGCTGGGTCCAAATCCAGTGTCAACACAACTCATGCAAGAAATGTTGACATACTCCTTGCAGTTCCAGACACATAAATGTCATGATATCAGGTGTAGTAGTTGCACTGGTTATGTCAAGAAATGTGACCAAATTTCATTGGATACCTATATATAAGCAAGTCCACTGAACCATCACAGATTGCATCTCTGCAGTAATTTACAGTAATAAACATCTCTCTGGTAATTTAAACTCTCTGCCATCATCTTAGAGTGACTCATTAAAATCTGTGCAGAATTCGGTTTATAGCATTAGTTTAAACTCTGAGATTAAATCAGCAGGTATAAATTTCCATGCTAGAATAATGTGCGTACTCTAGTGCTATCATTCTTTCCTAAATGAGGAAAGCTTAAACATGTTTGTGCATCCTGGGACATCTGCCGTTGTTCAGGCATTCATTCCAGAAAGCTTTCTTTTTCCAGCTCTCTAGTTGATCTTGTTTACACTTTGCACATTCAAAAAGCAGTTTATTTTCTGACATGCAACTATTGTTCTTTTCAATTGTCTTTTTCTATCTTTGTGATTCTCCTGTCAGGCCTGTGCTATAGATGTGGGCTGAGGTATATAGAATAATTATTAAAGATGACATCTGTTAGCCATGATGTGTGTACACTTCTAAGCTTTCATTAATAGGGAGTACTTTAACAACACAATCATTAATTCTTGGCAGTCATAGGCATCCACTGTAGATTTTTTTTCCTTCTGTGTAAAACTTGCTGCTACAATAGCCAGATATGGGCTGCAGCAGCTGTAATGGGTATGTGATCAAGTGTCATTGGGTACTTAAGCCACCTGATTTTACAAATTTAAAACTGTCTGCCCAGCAGCAACCAGTCAAGCTACTTTCTCTGCTGCAGCAGACAAATCATTGAGATCAGTTTTCCTTAAAAGTCAAAGTAACCTCCCGATTCCTAATCCTACTGTAACCTGTTAGCTTCTATGGCAGAATTTGGATCTTTAGTGGTTACTTTACTTTCTTTTATTCTTAGGCTCAGCAAGGGCACCTGGGCTGAGAGGTCTAGAAATCCAAATACTGGCCTGGCTTCTAAGAGGAGACAAAATCAGGCACATTCAGTCCAGCATTCAGCAGCACCTTTAGTCCTTTTGCTTTTAATCAATTCAGTTATTTTTGTAGCCTGGGTAGTACCCAATTATGTACTCCCCTCTCCAATTGAAAGTTAGCAGGGCAGGTGTGCTGCGGGGTGAAACTGCCTACTGCACGCAGTTTCCTCCTTCCCCTATAGAGTAAAGCCGGGACACATCGTAAGACTTAACTATATGCAAATTTATTAATATATAAGAAGAGTTAAAAATGAAACATATATATAAAAGACATGAGAACTATGTGCAATATATATACAACTCTATGCAAACATTCTGGACGCAGGTGAGGGATCTGGGAAGCAAAGTTCTCAGTAAACGTCATGCAATCTTATGCTCTAATAAAATAAGAATCTACAAAGGATTCACAAAATATAAGATGCAGGGCAATGGATACACAAACTTAGATTCTCAAGAAAACCAGAACAGTAACCCAGGTTACCCTGGAGCAATAGTAGGACCCCAAAGATAAGAGGAGGGGAAAAGTGATCCTCAGTGCCTTTCAGGCCCTCTGCAATCCAGCCTCAATAGCCCATGGAGAGAGCTTCCAGTAAACCCAGGGAGCCCTACTCCTTCAGGGCTTCCAGTCCAGCTGCTAGTCCCAAAAGATGGGGAAAAGATCCCTCCTCCCCTGTGGGAATGCCCTTCCCCTGTAACTCACAGCTCTCCTGAGATCTGGTGAGGCCGACCTTGTCATCCCCACGTGAGGCGCCACCTTCCTCAGCAGGGAGCCCTCAGCTGATTTGGGCTCTTCCATCCTCCAGCCTGCTTGGGCCCTGTGCACCACTCCGTGCACCTGTGGCCCTGCTTTGCACCAAGGGTTGGAGTCCCAAGCTGCCTTGTGCAGCGCCAGGGTCTTGGTCCACTCCTGGACCCTCCATGCACCGACCCATGCGCCACTCGCCATGCACCCTCATGGTGGGGCTGGGGGACAGGGCTGCTTTGTTGCTCCCTACCCAATGAAGAGGCTTTGAGCTCTTCTGGTGGTACAGCTTCGCCCTGCTGGCCAGTTCTGCCAGCTCTTCTTTGCCCACTTCTCTGTCCCTCAATGGAGCCGCCTGCATGCCAGGCACACTGCCTTTTTATTCCATTTGGGGACTCTGCTTCTGGATTGGAAATGGACCAATCAGAGAGAAGGGGGTATTGGTCCCCTCTCAGGTCCAGCTCTTCACCTGACCTGGGAGTAGGAGTGGGGAAGCCTCTCCCCTGCCTTCAACTGATTGGTGGGGAAAGGGGAAATACCCTACCAATCATTTCAAACTTTTCCAAAGCCAGTGTGCCAGGTTGCTACAGGCAAGCCTGCCACATTTTCATGATTCATTGAATCATTGTCTTCTTTGTTGCTCCAAGATCCTTATGATATGAGCTCTGGATGACGATACTCCCCTTCAGCTTATCTATTTCTAGCTATTTAAAGGCAATATTCTGATGGTTACCCCTGTCCTACTTTACATTTTCTCAGTTTCCTAGAGTGTTATCATTTGGGAATAATTCTCACCATTTGGGCTGATGGACAGTGCAAACCTTTTATGTGCACACTAAGTCTCTGAGCAACCAACCATGCCAAGGTAGAACGTGCCCGTTAAGAAGGTGAAATCTACTTCCCCATTTCCCCCAGCCAACTTCACGTATCAGTGTTGGCAGACTGGAAGCCTATAACCTACTTTGGAGTAATCTGAGCCATTACACAGAGTGCTCCAGGGCCTCAAAGATTGTGACTGAATAAGTAATAACTGCTTTACTTTTTCTATCTAAACCTACAAAAGGTAGATGAATAGTTGAATTCTTGCTCCAAGGTAGTTTATTCACTTTCTCCCTTGTGTCACTAACCTGAAAATTGGCAAATTTACTTGCCAAGTTAACTGTGTTTCCTCTCAAGAGGAGACAATTATAAAGGGAAAAGGCTTAAAGACACAAAGGTTAATAGGCCCAAATGGCCTACACCCTTCAACCTTGCAAAAATGATAAAACTCCTCATAAGAGATGGAACTTCAGCATTTCAGAAGTTTGAAGAACCACCCTAATGCTTAATAGAGATTGTCAGGACTTCCTGGGCCTGCAAAATCTGATCCACAATTCTCCCAAGAACACTGATTCAAATAAGTATTTCACTACTTTCAGGTGGGATGGAGAAAGTTACACCCTTATTCTCTAGTCATTTCTGTGCTTGTGCTTCCACTGATCTCATCTGAATACAGGATGGATGTTCAGGGGGAACACAAAGAACCACAATCCTAATTTAATAATGTTGACTAACAAACTTAAATTTGAGAAAGACTTGCTCAGCAGAAAAGCCTGGGACCATTCTCAAGTGATCCAAATGAAACCCTTCCATAGCAGAAAAAAATGAGTCAAGTATAAGCCAAAAAATAATTGCATTGCTATGGAAAGAAACCATAGGCATAAGTACAGAAAAGAAAAACAAAAGATTGAGACCCCAAATAGTCTCACGAAATGTGTAAACTCAGAGATAATTCAATAGCTTTTTGAACACTTACACTCTACAAGCCTTGCCCATCCATTTGTTCCAATTAAGACTGCTCTGCTCTCCTGTGCTTTTGAAACTGTTAAGCTATTAGTCAAGTGTACTGTAAAAAGACCTTCATTTGTATCTTTGGTTTTGGCACCGTGTTGTATGCATCCCATTCCTGTGATGAATACCCACACTGACATCCCTTCTCAGCAAATAGATTCTGTTACAAACTATCCCATTATTGATTTTGTAGTAAGTTGAGTAAATCCTAAACCCTGAATAAGGCTTGGCAGTTATGTTTCACAGTTCCCAGTCCCTGATTGGCATTCAAGTTGTGCTAACCCCCACTAAAATCATTTTGTTGCAGCATGAAGCACTAGTACATTTTCAATGTTACACTTGTTCCAACACTGCCAATTATTTTATCATTGCCATACGAGGAATAAATAAAGGCTTGGATGTGTGTTTCAGCTTCTGCTTTTTAAGCAGAAGTTATTCTCTGCTTTCGGTGCAAAATGTACTTTGCCCATGACAAATTTGGGATTTTGCAAGCCAGCTAATTCATACATAGAGGGAGGTTTACAAGTTCCAAGCAGAAAGAACATTTGTACCCCTTCTTTATTGCTTTTGGTCAGATGTAGCATATTGCTAGTTTGACCCATCATAATTAATAAACTCTGCACTGGCAGATTTAACCAAAATATATTTAACTGATTTTTTACCCACAGCTTTGAATAAAACTGCTGCTCTGCATGTTGATAGTGATTATTGGACCCAGGGTTAGGTATTTTTGAGCCCATCTGAATTGTGTTGCATACTAATTTGTTTGCCACTGCTTCTACCATGAGCCAAGTTCAAACAGCAACAATCTGGCCAGTCACTTGCTTGTCAGTGTATTTTTTCCAACAGTACCCAGTAAAAGGCACATAGAACATTAACCTTTACTTATAAAGTGTTAAACAAAAGCTATAGGGCATCCAGGGAAAAGTTTAGGGATCACTAAGTGCATCTACACATGCACATTTACTGTGTAATAACTGAAATACTGTGTAGCACAGGCATGCATCTACATGTGCATGCCCATACTGCACAGTAAATATGGCGACTTATGCCTACTTGAGCATAAATTTGATACCTGCATCATTTAGGTATCAAATTTATGTCCAATTACATACTGCACACTAACGCACATGAAGACTCCTTACTGCACAGTAACACTGTGAATTCACACACAGCCTTAATGCACTTCATGCACCCCCCAGGGCTCGGTCCTGGGGCCTGCGCTGTTCAATTTCTTCATCAGCGATCTTGATGTTGGGGTGGAAAGCAACCTGTTTAAATTCGCTGATGACACCAAAATTTGGGGGGAGGTGAGCACGCTAGCAGGGAGAGAGAGATTGCAGAAGGATCTGGATAGGTTACAGGGGTGGGCAAACAGGAACAGGATGTGTTTCAATACAGACAAGTGCAGGGTGCTTCACTTGGGTAGTAGGAACCAGCAGCACACTTATACGATGGGGAGCTCCCTACTTGAGAGCACGGAGGCGGAAAGGGATCTTGGTGTCATTATTGACTCCAAGATGAACATGGGCCGACAATGCGAGGTCATGGTTGGCAGGGCTAACCGGACCTTGTCGTGCATCCACAGGTGCATCTCGAGTAGAGCCAGGGAGGTGATCCTCCCCCTCTATGCGACGCTGGTCAGGCCGCAGCTGGAGTATTGTGTCCAGTTCTGTGCGCCCCATTTCAGGAGGGATGTGGACAACATGGAGAGGGTCCAGAGGAGGGCCACCCGCATGATCCGGGGACAACAGGGCAGACCCTACAGTGAGAGACTGCGGGACCTGAACCTATTCAGCCTCCACAAGAGAAGGCTGAGGGGGGACCTGGTGACCGTCTATAAACTCACTAGGGGGAACCAGAAGGGTTTGGGGGAGACGCTGTTTCCCCTAGCCCCCGCTGGCATAACAAGGAGTAATGGGCACAAGTTGATGGAGAGGAGGTACAGATTGGACATCCGAAAAAACTACTTCACAGTTAGGGCGGCTAGGAGCTGGAACCAACTTCCAAGGGAGGTGGTGCTGGCCCCTACCCTGGGGATCTTTAAGAAGAGGCTGGATACTTACCTGGCTGGACTCATTTGAGTCCCGTTTTTGTTTTTAGGGTGAGTGGTTTTGTTTGTGTTTTTGGGTTGTTCTCCCGCCCTGGCGGGGGGTCGGGCTAGAAGATCTATTAGGTCCCTTCCGACCCTGAAACTATGAAACTTCAATGCCTGCACATGTAGGCCACATCCAGACAAGAGCGGGTGTTTGTTTCCCTCAGGACAAGTAGCAGTGGTGCACCCTGCACTGCAGCTACTTGTCCCTGGAGAATGCTCATGCCATGCACATTGGTGCATGGCAAGTTACCCCGGGGGCAGTAGGGGAGGCAGGGTCTAGCACCAGGCAGGCCCTCAGCAGCTTTGCATGGAGTACCAGGGTGCCTCCTTGGGCTGCAGCAGCAGCAGCGATCCTGCTGGGTGGAGCCTGGCTCCAGGCAGCCTGGCTCTGCTTTTCAGAGGTTTGCACTGCCCGTGCATGCACTGATCCAGGGTTTTTTTTCTGTGGGTTTTTTTTTACCTCCCCACACAGGCAGCGTGCCCTTGCAGCACAAAGAACAGCAGACTGTGCGGTATGCAGCACTGCAGATGTGTTCGTCTGGACACGCCCATAGACGCTAACCTATTCCCACTTATTGCATACTAACTTACTGCACAGTAAATTTAAACCAGTGTCAATGCATGTGTAGACATGACCACTAAGTATTAAGCCAGATGCAAATTACATTTTCACTATACTATGATATTATTTACCACTCAGTCATATCTTCATGTGCTAACTCTTCCAGTCACTTTAGTGAGAGACAAATGGTGTCCCAGCCGCAGCCTGTGGAGGGTTCGGGATTGAGAGTGTGGTCAGGGGTAGAAAGGTAAGAAAGATTTATTGACTTAACAAAAAAACAACTAAGCATACTAACAAAACAAACAATGACAGACAAAAGCAATTCACGTCGGCAACTTATTGGCAGTCCCCTCTGATGCCTGATACACAACAAGCTTCTCTTTCCACAACATTCAGCGAAGTCAGGCATCCCTGAACAGCGCTGTCCGAAGGGTGCCATGAAGGACCCCAGAATGCAGTCCTTGGGCTCCTTGAGGTCCATGGGCCCACTGATCCAGGCAACAGCTAACTAATCCTTTTTACAGAGCTATATCTTGCTTCTGAATGGTTTCCAGATATTCCAGCTCATTTATAGCTTCTGAATGATACTGATAACGAACAACCACTCAGATTCCTTTTACTTCAACTGTCCTTAGACTGACCAATTAGCAGTACAAGTCTTGCATTCCTTTGATAAGGTAATTTTAACTGCACCACAGGGCCTTACTACTTCTAGGCTTTGCTAAATTTACTAGGCCTTACTTTATACAAGGCCTCACCACATCTTAAACTTGAATTAGGATTTTAGTAACAATATATAGCTTAATATCTAAAAAATACAGAAAAACACTTGATCTAATCTTCATAGAGCCTTCAGTAAGCACCTTTATCACACAGGCATGCTTTTCAGCTGTCACAGATGGTTACACTCATTTTCCAAAATATGTAAACTGAGGCAGAGAATTTTCTACACAGGGTCACAAAGGGAAACAGTGACAGCACTTGGGGTTGGTTAGTGCGCACGCACTGGAATTCCTGACTTACAGGGCACATCTACATGAGATGTCTAAACGCACAGTAGCCTAGTCTACTGAGTAGTGAGTGTGTACATCTACATGTGTGCATGCTTATTGCACAGTATAAACCCCTAATACAGTGTAAATTTGCTACCTGAAAATAAAGGCAGCAAATTTATGTAGGATTAGTTACTGTGCAGTAATGAACATGTAGATGCAACCTGGAAGCAACCAGGCTAGCCACATCTGCCTACCTGTACCCCAGCACTGCTGCCTGGCACTGTACTGCCATGCAACTGCCAAGACAGCACCGTCCAAGCCAGTATGTTGCTGCAGCCTCTGGCCAGGCTTATCAACCCCAAGGCCCAGCTGCAGGCAGCTTCTGGCTAACAGGGCCAGCTCCAACTACCCACAGCCTACCCCAAGCAGTCTGCCCAGAGCCTGCAGGTACTGTGGGGCATTGCCTCTGCTGCATGGCTTCCAGTCCCATGCTGTGTCCCTGCGTTGAGCGCTGCAGGCAGCTACCCAGGCCCAGCAGGACAGGGACAGCCATGCAGAGACCGACGATGGCCTCATCATCCTCACCCAGGCCCATGCCCGTGCCCATGCCCAAGCCTGTGCCCTCCACCCAGGGACCCAACTGAACCAAAGAGGAGGCTGGCAACCTCATGGCACTGTGGGGTGAGGCAGGGGTGCAGAATCAGTTCAAGTGGGCCAGGTACTCCAATGCCCACATCTATGACACACTGTCAAGCTGGATGTGAGAATGTAGGCATGACCAGTCAGCGCAGCAGTGCCACTTAAATGTCAAAGCCTTGCGGACACAGTGGGTTGCCATGACTGACCATAATGAGGCCAAACTGACCAATCATGCCATTTATGTGGCAACTGACACCCATCCTTGCCCTGGGACCCAGGCTGCAGCCATGCTGCCTACAGCATCATGGGTGGCCTGCCCAAGCCCCTGCCCTAGCCTGGCACCTCTGGTGACACATCACCAGAGGATGGCCCTTCAGGCATCCAGTGCCCCATCCAACCAAGCTCCCCAGCTGCAGTTTTCACCAGTTGCTTGGGGAGCCCTGACCAGCACCTGCCTCACCAGCACTGCATACCAAGGGCCACCCATGAAGTACAGCCAGCCATGACACAGCCAGCCACCAGCAATGCCAACTCCTCCCCAGGGGGGGCAAGGCCAGATTCCTGCACACTCTGCCCTGCCATCAGAGGACACCACCCAGGGCTGCACACCATTGCCAACAACCAGGACAGAGCAGAGCCACCAGCCTCACCAGCCCTAGCCATGTGGTAAGGCCCACACTGCAGGGAGGGCCGACCCCATCCCTAACCCTGCCCCACTTCTCCTGGTCCTAGTTCCCCTCCCCCCTGCCCACAGCACACAGGTAAGTGGGAGACAGTGAAGAACTTTATTGAGCAGGTCATACCCCCACAGTTAGGCAGTCATGGGCCTCTCACACAGCGAGGAATTCATCGATGCCAGTAACAATAGCCTCCTCAGCTGCAGGGGCAGGGACGTGTAGTGCAGGCATAGGTATCCCTCCAGCAGCAGCGGAGGGTGTAGGACAGCCCAGACTTGCCCCCTGCACTGTCATAGCTCAGGGGCCCATACCAGGTATGCAGGTTCACACAGTGCACCATGGCTATCAGCAACAGCAGGGCATAATGGGTCAGGTATCCCTTGGTTCACACAAACAGTTCCTTGTGCATCATCCACAACAAGCACAGCAGGGGCACACTCAGGGTGCAGTGCTAGTGTACCAGGGGCTGGCCCTGGGGTGCTTTCCTGGATAGGCCCCCTGTAGGGAGGGTGAGGGCAGGGGAAGCTCCTCTTCCCAGTCATCTGGGACCCCTGTGTCTCCTGATCCCAGGCACCATGAGTTGGGCTGCACCACAGGACAGCAACTGATATGCAGGACTGATATGTGCTGATATGCAGGAGGAGAGGGAGGGGGATCAGGGTCTGGAGCCATGGCAGCACATGCTTCCAGGAGCCTGATGTGTCCCAACCTGTGAATGTGGTGGGGGGGAGGCAGCCTACCTGTGGCCAGGCCCAGACCCCTGCCAACCCCAGCGGAGTGAGTGGGGACAGGGGGCTCAGTCAACAGCCACATGGACCCAGGCCTGCCCGCCCAACTTACCCTGGGCATCTGTGCACTCCCAACCCCCCAATCTGAGGCCAGGTAGTGCACAGCACCTAGTACAGAGCATCTTAACAGGGAAAAGTTGCAAACTCTCACAAACAACTTCTGTGTCATGGGTCTACAGGTTCTGCAACTGCATGCAGGGGAGAGGCCACCCTTGGCAGCCGGGATGAAGTCTCGGGGTCTCCACAGCCCACAGCCAGGCCCCTGTGGATGTGCCAGCTCCACCAAAGGCAGACACAGGACTGCACTGTCCTCCTGAAGCAGCTGGTGGTACCGTTGGAAGCCCAGCTGGACTCATGAGCCTGGCGGGTAGAGGAAGTCACCTGCAAAGACACATGGGACTGGACAGACTGAGAATTCTGGGCAGAGCTCCTGGCCCTGGAGCATGAGTGGCTCCAATTCGTGGGCCAGGCAGTGCAGGCCACAGACAACAGTCACTGGGTGCTGGACACTGTTCTGACCCTGGCGGTCACATTCACACCGCATGCTTCCTGGCCCTTGACCCTAGCCGTGCCTGCCCCCTGGCACATGCCCACCACGCTACAGCAAGCCCTGTCTGGGCCTGGGAGGAGGTCATGTGCTGTCTCCAGCAGCCAGAATCCCCTGGGCTGACCCCCACCCTGGGTCCAGTGCCACCCAGCCCTCCAGGCCCAGCACCACTGCTTGCCCCAGCTCCACACAGGCATGGAGTCAGAACTGACTGGAGCAGGCCCAGGACTGCATGCCAGCCCTGTTGGCCCTGGCCATTAGCTGCCAGAGCGAGGAGCCACCTGCACCAGGGGACCGAAGGCCACTGTCACCCCTGGGTGATCCCCTCACCCATGGTGCATGTGCACCCATGGGGAAGCTGCCAGAGGCCAGGGTGTTGGCTGCCTGCCCCCAGGCTCTGTCCCCTAGATGCCACCACCCCATGGCCCCCTACCCCAGGATAGTCCACAAAGGACATTGTCAATAGTTTTCATGGGGAGGAAGGTATTTTTACTGTTGGTGGATGGGTTGGGTGGTGGCAGGCCTCTACTTGTTGAAGAGGGAGAAGGAGGGAAGCTCTGTTTGTTGAGGGGGGAGGAATAAAAGGGACTCTGCTTTTTGATGGGGGAGGGGGTACTCTGGTTGATGTGAGGAAAATAAAAACTTGCTTTTGTTGGACGTGTGTGCAGTTAGCATGGTGCTGGAGGTGGACAGAGGGAGTGGAGGGGTCTGTGGGTGGTAGTGCAGATGAGCTACAGTGGGGAATGCTGGAGGAGGTGGTGAGCCAGGGCCTCCCATACTCAGTGCCATGGCCCATGCTGGTGGTTGCATGGCTCTCATGTGGCCTCAGCAAGGGGTAGGGGGCTGCCACTGTTTCTGCTGCCACAGGTGGTGCTTCTGCTGCCAGGTGTCTTCCATGTGCCACACCTCCTCTGCCCAGACATTGTAGAAGAACTCCTCCCAGGCCTCAAAGATGTTATGCAGCACCCAGGCTGCAATGATGACCCAGGGGAGATTGTCTTCAGCAACCTCAAGGCAGGTGGTGAGGGAGTGCTAGCAGCCCTTGAGGCAGCTGAAGGTACACTCCACCAGGGCATGTGTCCAGCCCAGCCAGCGGTTGAAGTGGGCTTGGAGGGGTCCAGATGGCCAGTGTAGGGCTGCATGAACCAGGGCAGGAGCAGATAGGAGGGGTCTCCAGTGAGGAGGGTCAAGATGGCCATGGTGCCCAACTGCAGGTCTAGCACCCCCACCATGAAATGCCTGCTCTTCACCAGGCCCGGCAAGGCAGAGTTCCTGAAGATGTGGGCATCATGGACACTGCCTGCCCAGCTGGTGCTCACATGCATGAAGGCCCCACTGTTGTCCACAATGGCCTGAAGCACCATGTAGCCAATAGGGGTAGTCTCCATGGGGTGGGCAGGGGACAGGGATGTGGGTCCCATCTGGGGCATCAATGCACTGCAGGAATCCAAAGGTACAGAACCCCTCCACCACCACCAGGAGGTCATGAACACAGAGCACAGTGTCCAGCACATCCTGAAGGGTGCCACACACCTCCAAGATGGCTTCCCCAGCAGAGGTCTTGCCTATGTCAAACAGGTGACCACCATACCATGCCATGCCATGCCACCATGGTTGGCAGGTGTGGCCATCTTGAGTAGGGTGAGGACTAAGTGGGTGTCAGTAGGGAGGGGTGGCTGCATGCTGGTGTCCTGCTGCTCTAGTTGGGACTGGAGCTGCTCCACAAGTTCCCAAAAGGTGGCCCGGCCATGCAGAAGGCCTCCAGCCACTGTACATCATCCCAAGTGTGCTGGATGAATCCCACAACCAGTCCTGCCTGGCCCAGCAGGCCCAGAGGTGGAGGGGCTGGAGGCCCAGGATGGTGACTGCAGCCCCTGCAGTGGCATCCAAAAGCCCCTAATCAGTGTCCCTGGCAGTGGCAGCTGCATGGCAGCGGCAGCAGCCCTGGGACAGCACGCTGTGACCAGGCAGGTGGTTGCTGCATGTTGGGGAGCTGGGCATGGCAAGATGGCCATGGGCCAGCCAGCAGTCAGTACAGCAGGCCAGCAGGGCCAGCACAGCAGCCAGCAGGAGACTAGGACACTAGTCATTGCTACCAGGGCAGGGGCTGAAGCAGCCATAGCACAGGGCTGCAGAGTGAGCAAGGAAAGAGCTGCCGCATGTTGTCCCTGCACTGGGCACACTGCTCCTGGCCAGGGAAGTGACTGACCAGAGAGCAGCAAACTGGGCTGGCTTCTGAAGAGGGCTGCCAGAGCCTGGAGCTCCCCCCGCAGTGGTGGCAGGGGCCCATTGCAGGGCTGCAGGAAGTTTGGTGCTGAGAGCAGCAAATCTTCTCCCTAGTCCCTGCACGTGTAGACACCTGCCCAGGAGCACTTACTCCAGTGTAGTTTACACCCAAGTAAACTGATCCCAGATCAAATGCATGCGTAGATATGCCTACAAACCGCTAGCCACACCACCTCTCTTTTCATAGGGCTGATAGTGAATCAGGCTACACACAAGTGCATTGGGCCATAAAGGGGATGTAGGACTGCAAACAGTTTGCTACTGTTGCTCCGCACAGGCAGGGTGTGGGTGGAATTTGGGTTTTGCCTACCAAAGGGCGTGTCTACATGTGGCTATATGGCACCTTTGTTACTGAGCTGTCATTTAGTACTTCCTTTTGGAAGCACTAAAAGATGGCATAATAACAGCCCATTCTGCACCGTGCCGGCTGTGCACAGTAATTTTTCGCCACTACATCACCGTAGCAGCATGCTATAAGGGAGCACATTGCTACAGCAACGTAGCGTTGGCATCACAGTTTTTGTCAACGGGTACTACAGCGCTGTAGCACATCACTATGGCCCATAGCATCTTGTGTAGATGCACCCAAACTGTCCACCAGCTCAGCTGAGCCAGCATGAGGTATGCCCTAATTTGATTTAGGTCAGAAGCAAATTACTACTCCCACACCTCAGAACAATGGAGGGGGAGGAGAACAATATTACTTCTGATGAGTGACTGAGGCACAGTGTATTACTAACCTGCTTATGGGGAGTTGGAGTACATTAGAAAAGGAGCAAAGCCATCAGTCTGCGTGACAGGTTTACTGACACCAACAAGCAGTATGGTTTCATTTTGAGTTGGTGACAAGCTACATAAAAGAAAACACTGTAAAGTATAATACTGTAGAGGGTTCAGATATATGAACAAATTAGTAATGGATATTTTCATTTACTCCATATCTTGTTCATATGCTGACTAAATGCTTGGAGTTTACCATGTCAGCTAAACATTGTTTATTCCTTCTAAGACATGCATACTTTATTTGCACTGGGTCTGGAAAATGGGCGTGTGCAGTCGAGGGAGAGGAGGCGTGTTCTAGATTAAGCACTCAGAATTAGGAGATTGGCAGATAAAGAAGCTAAAAAATAAAAACATCATAAAAACAAGCAGGTGGATTCCATAAACGGTGCGTGGTACTATGGCTAAAGATTACCTCACATGGAATTAATAAAAGTGCAAATCTCTAAACCCTGACTCAGAAAAAGACTCATATCTATAGAGACCAAGAAACCCCAAGGTGAAATCTGCCACTTATTCCATAGCAAAGCTATGTAACATTTGAGTAGACAGAAAGATAGAATTTAGCCCTAGATAGATGCACAGACACTGTCTTCCTACTTCTTGGTGTGAAACCCATTGGTTTGGTGATGATTATTCCAAATGTGTATCCATAATTTATGCCACACTTGGCTCTTTAAAAACCAAAGTATTAAAAGAGCTACAGGTTGTTTTTCCTCTGGTGTTTTCCATGTATGTGTCTGTTGCTTACTGAGACTAAGTTGAAGGCAGCTCCTGCTAAGAGCCACTGCTTTCTTACTTGTTATCCATATCCCCTTCCCTCATTAAAATGTTTTTATTTTTACTATGGATTTTGATCCACAGTGTAGGTAACATTTCATTTTAGATATCTAGATATGGTGAATGTGAGCTATTCATTATTTATAATCTACAGAAGTTGAGAAAGGCTCTATGAGATAGTGGAAAAGGAAAGCTATCTGGCATAAAATCATCCTGCTACAGGGTCTGGTGAGATCTACAGTCTGATTCTCAGCTGGTGTAAATAGAGCTATCTCCATTTACTTAAATAGAATTACAACTGTTTTGGACAGGGGAGAACAGTTTTGAACAGGGGAGAATCTGATCCAAAATCTATAAAGCTGTACTGGGCACATCATATATATTTCTAGAACTTGTTTTTTGCTGTGTATTATGGCTTGTTCTTTTTGACTTTGCGTTATTATTAAATAATACACTGAGCAGTTTGAAAAGAAGAAATTTATAATGTGCTAATTTAAATAACATTACTCTTAGTAAAAACACACCACCACATTTATCATTTGACTGATCTGTTCTGTATTGTAATAAAGGATGACATGGGTGCAGTTTGAGAGAATCCAGAAAAAACAACAAAAATATTAGCAATGACCTTCTCATCAGAGTGTGCACTTTGCTATATTACACTATTTTCTTAGATTTCAAGAGCTGATCTTTCTGAGCAGTATATTATAACAGAATAGACACGTATCAAAACTAGACAGCACAGCAATACAACATTGCATGTCCAAAAAATAATATATTGGTTATATAGCTATTTTCATGCCTGGGTTTTTTTTTAAGTTAATAGTTAATTTCACTTGAAAATTAAAAATTGAAGGAAACATGATTGTTTGCAGTTTATCCTGTAGCTTTACTATTTTAATGTTCTAGACCATCTCATTGTTGATCACCTGGGAGATGAGCTATTTATCAAGGCATTGAAGTTTGGTTTTGTCCTCACTGGAAGAATCACCTTGCAAGAGATGACAAGCTTACTCATTTCTATCAAAATAACATTGCTGTTTAAAGACTAAAAGCAAGCATTTTCAAGCAGGTAGTCCAAAAATAAAAATAAAACTGTGTCAGTAACTTAACTATTTGACTTAAAGATATATAGGACCAAGTTTAGTAACTACATGTACTGCAAGTGAGAAATGGCTGATGGGAAATGGTTTTCCTACCCTTCAATTTTATTTTTTTTTAATTCCTAAAATGATCCTATTTTACTTTAGAATGAGAAAAAGGCCATTCAGAGTTTCCTGATAGGAAGATTTCAGCCCAGAACAACCAATGGCCTGCTGGTAAGGATTCTTACTGAGATGTATACAAGAAGATTCAAGTTTCTGGTTGGAATTGTGAAAACAGTGATGTGAATTTGTGTCTCCAAATTTTAACTGAATGTTGTGACCATATTCTTGGCTATTCTGGGTCCCTAATCTCTTTAAGACATGAATACTATATTTGCACCTGACAAACTTTTCTGATGAAAGTTTGATCAAAATTGATTTTGGGGTTTTGCTATATTTTCCCTGAATCAGCATTTTCTGACCAAAAAAAACATTTATCAAAGAACAGCCAACCTAGCTTTAATTTTAGGAGACTCTTAATTCATGTAATCAGCATTTCAATAACATTGCAATTGTTTTGCTACTGCTAGAAAAGGAATTTATAGCTTTCCAACCAGCCATAAAATTCACTAACACTTTTGTTGTTAATTTTAGCATTAGCCTGGAGGAGAGGGGAGGAGGGAAATCAGACAGACACAGACAGACATCATAAAGATGAAATTTTGCTCAGTTGTTTTTACATTTAGAAGACAGCAAAAATATATGTCTTTTTTTACTATGAGCTGTCAGTTTGCTTCCAAATAGTTGAGGAAACAGCATGAGTTAAATAAAGGTGCTTGGTTTTATTTTTGGCTTTTTCTGAAAAAAAGGACATTTTATGCTCAGAGGCGTAACAATATACCTAGGCACCCAGGGCAGCTACCACACAGGGCAGATGCAGCTTCTGGTTGACGCTCCTTGGGCTTGTCTATATGAGACCTTTCACGTGCAGTTGACTACTCAGCTATGCAGTAAACATCTCTGTGTCTACACGAGTGCCCCTATTAGACTGGAGTAAACTAATTTAATACAAGTACTTATAAATACTTCTCGCACCCCCACTCTGACCCGGCTCAACGTACTGCGGTACCGGGTACACGTGCAAACACACACCTGGGAGCTTATTGCAGTGCATTAATATGCAAATATACATGCATCCCCTCTGTTGCTCTTGGGTTTTATCCTTGCCAGTATGCAGGCAACAGATACCAAACTGATGCAGCTCCCTGTCCATTCAAAATAGAGATCTTAGATCGCTAGCAGCCCTCTGCATAAATAGTACATCATGGGACACAGGGAATCTGCAGGAG
>NW_005841908.1:1446873-1453341 GCF_000455745.1 Alligator sinensis
AACAGGAAGCAGATCTGCTTAATCTATCACTAGATAGATTGGCAGATCATCTTCGTTGGTGGGGCAAGTTGGTGGGGCAACTAGAGTTGTATAGTGTACAAATCTTTGTGGCATGGATCTGCTTCTACCAATGCCCTCAGCATGAGAAGGGTTTACCACACAAGTCTTTTTTTTTTGGAGATCTTTGAAATGCAGTTGAGCTCTAAGGAAGTTAGTAGATATGACTTACCTTTGGGACAGTAAGAAGTGATTGTAATATAGAGCTATGCACGTAATCCCATATTTTGCAGTCCCTGTGTTACCTCGTGTGGTATAAGTAGCTTTGGAGATAAAGGAAAACCTGTGGCTTATAAGCAGAGGGTAAACTCTCAGCTTGCCTACTGCCTGGGGTCTCAGCTTGTGGTTTATGTTTATGAGACAACTGAGAACTTCTGGTTACCTTAGAAGGCCTCCTTTTGGCAAAAACTTCACCCCCCTTCTGAAGAAACCTGTTATCCCAATTTAAAATAATCAAACTAGAGTAAACTTTTGCAGCTTGTGTGTCAAAATGAGAATTTACAGCAAATATATAAGCTCCTGGAAAGAGGCTATATAAGGAGAAAACAGAGGCAGCCTTTACTATAGCAGCATAAGTGGTGTTGCTTTAATGTTGTTTCGAATTTTGGCTAGAGGCACTGAGAACATCAACTTTTTAATGAAAACTCAAAGCGTCCACAGCAGTGTGAAAATTCTAACATTGTTGTATTCCCCTATCGCTTTTTAACAGCTTGGAGGGAGAAAAACTTTCATTTTAAATGATTCTTGGTTAATTTACGAAGAAATTAGTAGGGAAAAAACAGTTCTAGAAAGTAATAGAATAGCATTACTTGCCCAAGTCACACATCAAGTACAGAGAAGTCAGCTAAACTATTTTTTATGCATTAATCCGCTCTTCTGATTGTTTTCTATGCTAAAGTATCCCAATCGAGTATTCAGGAAGGGGCAAAACATACAGGGTCAATTACTCAATTGGTGTGATCTGATGTAGGTCCTTTGACTTTACCAGCTTAGAATCCAGCCCACATCTGAAAAAAAAGGACAAAGACCAATCCAACGATGAAAGTTAGCAAAATTTATTGACAAGGTTCTGAATATCCTGAACTCCGAGCAACTACAAAATGAGTATGGATCAAAACATTCATTTTAATATATTGAGTTAGGTGGGACTGGGAAGCCTCAACAGGAATTGAAGGTGTTCAGCATCTCTCAGAAGTGTCTCAAACTCTTGAAAGTTGGACTCCTAAATAAAGTGGTTGTATATCATGCCTATAATCTCACTGAAAAATTTGCCAAAGAATAAGGTCTGTCTTTCTGCATTCTGATAATTTTACTGCTAATCCAACATCAATTTATTCCTGATAAATAGCTTCAGTGGATGACTGGATAGATACATCACCTTAGAAAGACTGGTGGCTTTCTTATTACCAACCCTGCTCATTTCTCTTACCACAGATTGGAAAGTTACCTAAATATTGTAATTTTAACTAGTGTCTTCCATACATTCAGTATTCCAAAATAGTTTACAAGGCAAAACAATACTGTTAAAAACAAATCAGACTGAATGAATAGGCTAGAGAAAGAGGAGAAAAGACAAGTTTCCATATAATATTTTTTTAAAAATGAATATCTGAAGGGACAGCAAAAGGTGGGAATATTGTTCCATGTGGCAGGTATCAAAGAAAGTGAAGTCAAGTTTGTATACAACAACAGGAAGGAAGATGTTGATAAATTTATGTATGGAGGAGTGCAAGTCAGCTCCAAAAGGCTAGCTGGAACAAGTCTTGTGAAAGTTAAGAGGATAAGTTTGAGTTGGATACTGAAATGAAGGTGGGGCAGGGAAGTTAATTCTATTAAGCCTGCATAACATGGGTCAAAGAACTTCACCTCTATAATTTCGCATTAGCACCACTTAAAAGATACAAAATTGTACAGTGTCAAGAGGAAAGACTGAGAGCACCTTTCAAAATGCATCTCAGAATACCATACAATATGAGAGGTGGGAAACCCTCCTGGGAGAAGGGAGAGGTGGGTTACATTCTTCCCCACTGAAAATAGAAGGACGTGAACCCAGCATATGCTGCTTCTTTCTCTGTGAGCTTTGTGAATTTGTCTCTAATGCAAGCTTTTTTTTCCAGCTGAAACTATTCTGTGAATTCTACCCATCGTGTGATTAGTTTTGTGACAGCTAGTAAATCTGGCAAATTTACTGCCCTCCCCGCCCCTCAAAAAAATTCCACTAGGTCTGCGATCCATAGCTCCAGACCCCAGCATATGAAGAATATACTTTCTCAGGTTGGTTCCAAACCTGAATACATCATCTTAAAAAACAGCCTAAATGGATTTGCTGTCAAAATGACTGAAGTGAAGTTTTGTGTTATACAGAACAGCCAAGATCATCCTAATAGCCCATTTTGGCATTACAGTTTATTAATGTAGCTTTTGGGGTTCCCCAACTTACATCAGCCCATCCTTAAATTAACTCACCTGTTCCCACTTTTATCGCAAGATTCAGCTCAAAATTGCCCTCCTTGATTTGGAAAGGTAACCTAAGTGTCCCATCTCCCACATAAGTGTCCTAACTGTTATTCTCTGTTACTCTGGCTTAATGAACACTTAGAGTGGTTTCATATATAGTGGGACAGCAGTAGGAACACGTCCCATCTCAAAATAACCCATACCCTAGTGGTTAGAATATTCTCCATGGGGCAAACTGAAATTCAGTTCTTTCGCTGCCTGATCCAGATCAGGGAAGTTGTCCAGTTCTCTCCTATTTTTCTGTTTGTGCTTCTCTTTGCAACCATTTTCCCTCCTGCTGGTCACCTCCTGAGGGGTGGAACATGCTGTTCTTCAGGTCTAAGAAATTGCAACGCTGGCCAACATCCCCCACTACCGACTGTAGTGAGATTCGCAAAGCTCTGTTGCCTTTTCAAAAACCTAAGGAGTTGGCCCTGATAGCTGAGAAAGAAATCCAGGGGAAATCACATTCACCAAAGCAGCTCAACTTTTAACCGTCACTTCAGGTACAGCGAGAGAGGAAGCAACAACAAAGGCTTATCTGTAGGGACCTACCAAAATAGCAATTTTGCAATTTTCATGAAAACCACAATTTTGGATGGGCTCTGTGAAAAAGCACAGGCTCTGCACTTTTGGTAGGATGCTTGAGAAAAGAAAAAAAAAAAGAATTACCAAAAATAAAATGCTGGCTCCCTCGTGGCCACTCTGGCCTGGCCATGCAGCCCACCAGGAAGGGAAGGGGGAATGGGTGCTACCAGCACAGCACAGCAAGATGGCTTCAGCTCCCTCCCCTCACCACTTATTGGCTACAAGTGCTGTTTGTCACATGGCCCCGCCCCTCTCCACTAATCAGCAGCAGGGGGCAGGGCCACATAACAGACAGCCCTTGCAGCCAGGCATTGGCAAGGAGCAGAGCTACTGGGGTCCCCTAGCCAATCAGTGGTGTGGCGGGAGGACCCACTGCATCCATCCTATTAAAATGGCTACCAGCCCTAAGATATGCCTGCAAAATTGGCCAGCAGCCACCTTCAGTTCAGTAGACCCTTACTCTTCCATGTATCTGACACCCCACGAGTAATGTTGATTAGCTTGGCTAGAAGTAATAAAGTGGTTGCCCTGGAGAAAAAATATGACTGTCAGTAAATTGAGCTTAATCTTGGTCAACACTATCCAGTGACACAGGAACTTCCGCAGATAAAATCCAAGGATGCTACAGCATGAACTAAACAATGAGGCTCTGGCACCAAGAGCTGTAAAATAGTCACATCATCTGTGTAATAAGGCCCAGAGGCAGATACAGAACACATGCTGACAAACAAGGTTTTATTAAAATGAAGCAATTTTCTACTCCTTTCCATGTGTAGTGAGTATCTTGTTCCCGCCTGGACCCTTATTTATTTGGTGATTTCTAAATTCTATCTTCATATATATTCATTTGGTCCATATGGAGTTTTAGTTAATTTGGTCCACAGGACAAGTAAACTCCAGCATCCTCTGCATTAAACTAATTTTTAATGGCTGATCTGTGTTCAGAATGCTGCTACTCTATGCAGCAAGGCAGCCTTCTATTAAAAATAACCCAGCTATAGTTTAATATCGTACATCATACCCATCACACTTCCAGAAAAAGTATAAAAGCACAATGTCTTCTTTTCTTTTCTTTTCTTTTTTTTATTGTACAGGTTTCTTATTCAATCATCATCATGAAACTGCCAAACATTTCAGCACTACAGCCTGTCTTAAGACTACTGCCGAAACTTGGAATGAGCCTCATGAGGAAGCTTTGAAGCAAGCTAGAATGCCAAATTTTGGCAGTCTCATAAAGGAGAGGAGGAAATATGGATGTACTTGGATATAATTTGAAGTTAGGAATAATTTTTAGCCCTTTGCAAACAATGGCATGGCATCCTAAACTATTTTTTCACTAAAAGCTTTGCAAGTAAGTACTCAGTGAATTTCAGCTTCTCCCTCTACCAAAAGTAACTTTCTCAGTTTATCAAGAAGTTATCGTTCACTTTATTGCATATTTTATAAACTCTTTATATATATCAGTTTTAGTATTCTCTGATACATTGTAGCTGGTCTAGGCAGGAGCAAATCATTCTAGTTTACAGAAAAGATGCACGCAGGTGCATGACTTAGTGGGGCTAACGGAAACCTGGTGGGATTCATCCCACGACTTAGCAGTACATATTGAGGGCTATAGATTGTACAGAAAGGACAGGGTGGGGAAGAAAGGGGGAGGGGTTGCGCTCTATGTCAGTGAGCAATATACGTCAACCCTCATCAAGATGGAATCCAAGGATGAGGAGGTAGAAGGATTGTGGGTTAGGCTACATGGGGGGTAAGGAGAAAGGGATTTGGTGGTAGGGGTCTGCTACAGACCCCCACATCAAGGGGAAGAAAGGGATTCGGGGCTCCTGAGGCAACTCTCGGAGACCATAAAAGTTAAAGAGGCGGTAGTCATGGGGGACCTAAACTACCCGGACATCTGCTGGGAGTCACAGACAGCAAAGTCCCACCGCTCATGCAGGTTTCTAACCTGTGTACAGGACCTCCACCTGACACAGGAGGTACACAGTCCCACTAGGGGGAATGCCATACTGGATCTGGTATTGGCAACGGGGGATGACATGGTTGGGGACCTACAGATCGGTAGCCATCTGGGGGACAGTGATCACCTAATAATAGAATTCAACATCAGACGTCGAGTGGGTAAGGTAACTAGTAGGGTGAAAGTGCTAGACTTTAGGAAAGCTGATTTCAATGAACTCAGGCGATTAGTCAAGGATGCACTGCAGAGTAGGAGTTTTGAAGTGATGGGAGCCCAAGAAGGGTGGCTGTGCCTTAAGGAAACGATCCTTCGGGCACAAAGCGAGACGATCCCCATGCGCGGTAAAAGAGGGAAAGGGGCCAGGAGGCTTCCCTGGCTGACCAGAGAAATCCAGGGCAGCCTAAGGGACAAAAGGGGAGCACATAAAAAGTGGAAACAGGGAGAGATCACCAAAGATGAATATACCTCCTCTGCTCGTGCTTGTAGGGAGGCAGTTAGACGGGCCAAAGCTGCCATGGAGCTGAGGATGGCAACCCAAGTAAAAGACAACAAGAAATTGTTTTTTAGATATATTGGGAGTAAAAGGAAGGCCCAGGGAGGAATAGGACCCCTGCTAAATGGGCAGAAACAATTGGTGACGGACAGAGGGGACAAGGCTGAACTCCTCAACGAGTTCTTTGCCTCAGTGTTCCTAAGTGAGGGGCAGGACAAGTCTCTCACTGGGGTTGTAGAGAGGCAGCAGCAAGGCACCAGACTACCATGCGTAGACCCTGAGATGGTGCAGAGTCATTTGGAAGAACTGGATGCCTTTAAGTCGGCAGGCCCGGATGAGCTCCATCCAAGGGTGCTGAAGGCACTGGCCGACATCATTGCAGAGCCACTGGCGGGAATATTTGAAAGCTCGTGGCGCACGGGCCAAGTCCCGGAGGACTGGAAAAGGGCCAACGTGGTCCCCATTTTCAAAAAGGGGAGGAAGGAGGACCCGGGCAACTATAGGCCAGTCAGTCTCACCTCCATCCTTGGCAAAGTCTTTGAAAAAATTATCAAGGCTCACATTTGTGAGAGCCCGGCAGGACAAATTATGCTGAGGGGAAACCAGCACGGGTTCGTGGCAGGCAGATCGTGCCTGACCAATCTAGTTTCTTTTTATGACCAGGTTACGAAACGCCTGGACACAGGAGGAGGGGTGGATGTCGTATACTTAGACTTCAGGAAGGCCTTCGATACGGTATCCCACCCCATACTGGTGAACAAGTTAAGAGGCTGTGACTTGGATGACTACACAGTCCGGTGGGTGGCGAATTGGCTGGAGGGCCGCACCCAGAGAGTCATGGTGGATGGGTCAGTTTCAACCTGGAAGG
>NW_005841908.1:1454088-1461906 GCF_000455745.1 Alligator sinensis
TCTTTCCTGCTTATGCAGGGGGTCAGACTCGATGATCTATTGAGGTCCCTTCCGACCCTAGCATCTATGAATCTATGAATCTATAGGTAGAATTATAGGTCTTCCTTGGCTTATGCAAAATAGAATCATGATTCCTATGCTTTGTAAGTTTTATTAATATGTGCAGTTCTGGTGTTACAGTTGTAAGTCAGCCTTATACTGCAAAAGCAAGAAGCAAAGACCTTACACCTTTGCCATGTTGCCTCAAGAGTGTTTCAATGATTTTCAAATCTTTCATATGAACATGCAGGCCATAAAAAGAGATTGAGAGAGAGAAAACTTTTAGGCACCAAAATCCATATTTAAATATTCAAATAAGTGACCTAATTTTTCAAGATGCTGCTGAGCTCACAGCCACTCCCACTGAAGCCAGGCAATACCTGGCACTATTCTGAGTGCTTAGATAATTGTAAATCCTATGCATGAACTTTTAGTGAGGTAGACAAATATGTGATTAATTGCAGTCCTGGGATGAAATAAATTATCGCAGATATCAGCCTCGCTTGACCCTTCAAAAATGCAATGCAGACAGATCATGACAATAAATAAGCTTTAGAACACTGCAGAGTCTTCACTAAAGTAAAAGATCAATTGACGGTGCGCTGTGAATTGCAAATGGTGAATGCATTGAAAAGGTCAGTGGCAATACAAGAATAAAATTTATGCGGAGTTGCAATAACTTTCTTTGAGCTAGATCCTCAGCTGATGTTAATCAGAGTAGATCCGTTCATTTCATTTGGTCCCTTCTGTGTATAACCATGTTCTGTTTCCTTTGCCTTACAACATATATTCTTTCCTCTTGTTAACATTTTTCTCCTATTTTTATTTTCAATTGTCAGGATTACCTCCTCTGCTACTCTGAGATCTGTGTCTTGTCTTAACTTTCAATCATGCTTATGTGGGACAGTTTAAGGTTTCACTCAGCCAAAATGAAAATGAAAGGTTTCACTCAGCCAAATTTGGAAATATGAGTCTTTCTAAAATGAAATATATTTGGCTAATATCTCTCTGTGTTCTCTCTGGTAATGAAGATATTTGTCTTTCCTCCTCCTCCTAGCACAATCTCCTCTGCAATTAATTCATAATCTTGTATTATATTAACACAGAACTTAATGATGGAAAAAGTGTGCCAGGGTTTTTCTTGGGGTTTGGGGTTTTTTTCCAAATCTAGTTTTAAATGACCCAAGCGGTAAAACTGCAACCACTTCCCTCGTGATGCTATTCCACAGCCTAATACATCTCACTGTCAGGAAATTTTTACTGAGATTCAGTGTAAAATTTCCTCTCTCAATTTCATCCCATTACTCCTAGTTATAGTCCTGTCTACTGCACTAAATAATTTCTCTCACCCACCTTGATGTCAACGCTTTGTAGAATGTTATCCTGTCCTTTTATTCATTACTGTCCTTAGCTATACTCATTTAGCTGCTTTAATGTGTCCTTATAAGTCAATCCATTCCAATTCTTGCGATCAATTTAGTTCCTCTTCTCTGAACGCCCAGTTCAGTTTGTCAGCGCTTTTGAAGAGCCTTTATGCTTGGGAATGCAAGTACCACAGATACGAGTTGCTTGCAATGCCAGTACCTTTGAACTGAAAAGCAGAGACTACAACCTTCCATCTAGCTGAACAGGAAAGAAATGTAGACTTAGAGAGAAAAAAAAAACCCTCTGAATAAACTATAGCTAATGGTAGGTGTTCCCTTTGTGCCATTAGAACATGTTAGCTTAGCAAAACATTCCATGGAGATTATTCCATTTTTGGAGCTGATTCCGATTTTGCAGATTCAGCCGGGTTTCCCACATCAGCCAGCTTGTCCGTGTGTCCCTCAGCCATCTTGCTGGCAGATATCTAAGAAGCCTCAGCTTCCAGGATCAACTGCATTACTTTCTTTCATGGAGAATTTCAAAATGTGTGACCTCCATTCTGAACTGGAATTAAATCAAATTCAGAGATATCAAAATCCTCCATAAAACATATTTATCTTTCCCCTCCTAGCTCTGGTTGGAAACACAGCTACCCCTGAAAAACTGCAGCATGTGCTGTAACTAAAATGTGTGACAAACAAAAGGCAGGTGCATTACTTAAAACCTTAGCATTTACTTAATTTTAAACAAGTGGTACATCCCATCCTATTGATTTCTTCTAAGCCCCTTCTACACATGCAGAAAAAGGCACAGTGGGATCTAATGCATGATCCAAACAATTCTGCCTCCTGCTACGTCACACAAGTATGGCAGAAGGCACAATTGTGGTGTCACACATCAGATCCCATCACTGATGGCTAGGAAACTGTATTTAGAGGTTTGCTTGTGGGAACTGGCTTGTAGGTAAAGTAGATATTTCACTAAAGCAATGGTCCAGGGCAATGGCAAGGGTTAACTGGTTTCTAAAAGCCTGTTTGTGACAAATTTCTTTCAAGGCCCACTGGATCTGAAGCCAGCAGATACACAGGCTGGGAAATTGAAGATACATACCACACTGTTCCATAACATGAATAGTGTATCCAAATAGAGATAAGGGATTCTGCAGGTTACAGTACCAAACTGCAGAGCCCTTGGAATGTCTGGTTTTGGTAGGTGGACCAAAGTAGGAAAACCAGAATATAACCAAATTAGGAAGTGTGCATGTGATGGGTTTGTGAAACAAAGGAATATGCTGACAGGAGAGAACATGGATGGTGGCAAAGCAATCAATGATGCCCAGAGATGAAGAGTCACCAGAAGAGGAAAAGGATACAAAAGGAGGGATTTCAGAGCAGCAAAAAGTCCCCAAGAGGGAAAACTGAAGCTCCCATGGACAGACAGCATAACACCAGCACGTCTCACCCACTCCACTGTGGGGGGTGGAGGGGAGATGGGCCTCGGCCTTTTACCTCCAAGCTCCTGACATATCACATTCAAGAGAGACCCTCAGAGTCAAGCTTGCATACTGGGCAGATGTACCTTGACTCTGTGACAGCTCTAGAACTGGTATAATTGTATAGAATTGTTTCCATTATTCTTATCTGCTGTCACTGTATCCATAACATTTGCCTATTATTGAATGAAGAGATCATGGTTGGTCTGAGGGTTTGGGTCTGCCTGGAACAAGGTATCTGGGTCATGAATCCAGTGCCAATGATCACAGATTAATGTAGGTACAGGGGGAGCCTGATAATGGTCACCGTGCACCCCCAGACCTGGGAGATTGCAGCCACACCCCATAGCGGGGGCAAACAGCTGCCAAATTTCTGGACCTATGGGGAGTCCCATGTGGTGATTGTGGTCCATGGGTCAGAGGTAGAGAGCCACAGATATAATGTATTCCAGCTGAGACTTAAGCAGTCTACATGGAACTTTAAAAGGAGCATTTGTAGGGTGACCATATCTCCTGAGGCTCAAAATGGGACTCTCCCATATACACACACAACTCTCCAGCATACTTAGCTGTCTCCAAGATCTGGTCTCAGCTGAGCATACTGTAGAATAGGAGACATTTGTAGAACACCTAAGAGCATTATGGGATACTAGACGACTAGCAACTTCCTATCATGCCCTCTGGCTCGGAAGTGCTATGACTAATGCATTCCTACTGAAAATGGAACAAAAGTGTTCATTTGATTAAACAGATGGGATACCCAGAACAGGTGAACAAAATGGGAATTCCCCAGCAAAACCAGAACATAAGGTCACCCTAAGCAGAGGCCACCAAAGGGAAGAATGAAGTCAATCTGTACAAACATCTGGAATCCTAAAGGCAATTGCAACAACCTTGGTTCTTAATGTAACCCAGGTGGCAGCCCAATAGTTGCCACCCCTGCCCACTATCAGGGATGGTGTGGTGAGAGTGGGGCAGGGCTTCTGGCCGACACCAATTTACTTTCCAGTTGGCCCCTGCTCCTCACAGAGCAGCCCGTGGTCCCAAGAAGGTCTAACACTTAACTTACACTTTATTTACAAAACAAGAATGACAGGAAAGGTTATTTACAAGTAAACTTAAATGACATAACCAGAATCACAAAACAAACCAGAATGCATTAGTCAACCCTTGACTCAAGAACCCCAGGTAGGGTAACTGGCAGCTTTCAGCCACTGCTAAGATGCTACCACACGGAAGCAAGGTGGTCACTCCCAGCAGCTCCAACAGGCTTCCCAATAAGCAACAGACTGCAACAGGTTAAGCTCTTCTGGTCTGCAACAATCAACTTGTATCAAACCCCAACCCCCCAAAGAGGCTGAAGGGCAACCCTCCGTGGTGACCAAAAAGGCAAGCAACAAGCAACAGAGAAGGCTCCTGCAGCAATCAGCATGACCCAAGCACAAAGCTCAGGGACTCCATCTGATGACAATCAGCTGCAGAATAAGGGATAGAACTGAGTTCCCTCTGGGGCAGTCAGTGGCAGAGGGTTAGCAGCACAGGCAGCTCCCAGGGGTCATTGCTCTAAACCCCTGCTCCAGATGACTGGCCGGGCATGCCACACACCTCATAGATTTCATAGACATCAGGGCTGGAAGGGACCTCGGAAGATCATCGAGTCCAGCCCCCCGCCCAAAGGGCAGGAAGTCAGCTGGAGTCATAGGAGACCTCGCGGCTCGCCAATCCTGCTCTGAGCGCTGGTCTGCGCCCCGAGTTCCCAGGGACCCTCGTCCATGCACTCTGCTGCTCCTCAGGATCCCAGTGCCTTGCCTGCTGCTGTCCTGCTTCTCCAGGGAAGGTAAGGGGTTTCCTCGACTCACCAGCCCAGCTCCCTGCTCCAGAAAAGGATGCTGCCTGAGCTCCTGGCCACTGCTTCTTCTCTGCAGTGGAGTGGGGGGCCGATTGCCACCCCTAGCCTCCAGGATGCCCGGCACATCCAGCACACTGCAATGTGGCCTTGGGGCACTCACTCTCTGCCCCAAGCCCTGGCCGCTGCTCCCTCTCTGCTGCATGCTGGAGGCACGGCCGACTGCCGCTGCCTTCTTCTCCCAGGGCCTTCGAGGCTCTTCAGAGGGGTCTCTCTGCTGGGTCAGCTCACCCCAGCTTTTCTTAGACCTCCTACATCATTTCCTGGAGTCACTGTCAGCAGCGCCCATGCCAGTTCAGCTGCTGCTTTTATCCCCTCTGGCAGTCCCTCCCTGGCTTGCAACCTGGCCAACTAGGCCTCAGGGTGGCTGGCCCCCAACTCCGGCCATCCCCCTTCCCTGTGAATGAGGGGATTGAAAACCCCTTCTTTCGATTGGCTTCTCCTTTTCCACAGGGCAGGGCTCCCCTGCTCCACCCTTGGGGTTGCTCAGAGTTCACCAGCACTGTTTCTAGCCCCGGGTAGGTATCTCAAGCCAATCTGGTGAGCCCACATCGGCAGTCTAGTTACATGAATAAAGAACCAGTTTTCTTTTATAAGCAGGTAGTCTTGTCATACTATCAGTTGCCTGGTGTTTGTGAAAATCCATTTGTTTTCTAGTCCTGTGATCACCACCATCTCTGTTTGTCTTTTGCCTGGTGAGTTCTTTCTGAGAACTAGATTGTAAACTCACTGGGCAGGGACTGTCTCTCCTTGTCTGCACGGTCACTGGCAAAATTAAGCTCAGATCCTTGATTTGAGCTTCCTAAGTGTTACTATAATCACAGATTTTGGATTTTCAAAAAGCTAATGATGAGTAGCATAATGAGGGGTGAGTGAGAGGGCACCCACCCCCACACTGAGTTAGGATAGATGCCAGAATCACCCCCTTCCCACCCCACCCCACACACACTCCCACTGAGCCTGCATCCTGGCAGCAAGAGTAGCCCCATGACTTACCCATGCTGGGAACTCAAAAACTGTCTTCTCCTCCCCCTGCTGCTGCTGCTGCTTTGAGAGCAACAGCTAGGACAGGCAGAGCATGTGGCCGTAGCAGCTGCAGCCCAGCCATGGGCTGTTATGGAGTTCCTGCCATGGTTGCACTGTTATGACACTTTACCTCTGCTGTCAAAACCATGCCCCGCTCCCAACCCCAGCTCTCGTTGCCCCACCCCACCCTCCCAACTCTCTTTCAGGGTTTGTCCAGGGCACCAGCTCTGCTTGTTATGTTTCTGCCTAAGACAAAATTCATCCCAAGCAACTACTGAACAAATGAAAGGAGAAAAGTATGAAAGGGAAAGTATTTTCATAGATTCACAATTGACTAAGACACACAAAACTAAAAAGAGTCAATCAGAGACCAGTTTTCACTGATAAGAACAATGTTACTAAAAGATGAGGTGAAGGGCTTGCAGATTTCAATTTTGCAATACAACCCAGAAGCCTCTCCTCTTACCTGTGCTAAAAATATTCAAACATGATTTTATTGTGCCTCCACAGGGAACAGTCCTTCCCCTTTGCAGGAGAACAGACAAGATGACATAGCAGGCCTTTTCCAGCTCTCCTCTCTGATTTATTTATCTTTCAAGCATGTCATGAGCTTTTCATCATCATTTCTGAATTATCCAGCTATCAACATTAGTTCCAAACAACCTCACATGGTGCCCAGTACTTTTCGGTACAGGTGGAATTTCTGCTTCATGTCACTAGCTGTCTTTATTGATTGAGCATGACAGACAAGACACAGTTGCTTGGTCCTCTCAATACAAAATCTTCAATGAAGCCCCATGAACTGGTGTGTTTTTTTTAACTGGCAGACGTGAAAGCTTTTGTCCCCATCCTTTGACAGGTACGTCTCTAACAAAAGTCACTATTGCATATTAATTCACCAGAGGCCAGCATTTGAGAGACATAAACAAAGTGTATTTATATGTATAATGTCCCCAGCTTCTCAAATACTTAATTATTTGATCTATTTTCCCTATGAGCGTGCATTGTATTGAATATGCATGGTTCTCCTTAATATTTCCTATAGTTTTCTTCTTTAAGTGCTAAAAATGTGGCTGGGTAGCAACTCTACATAAAAGAAAAACAACACAACCCCCAACATTTTCTCTTACATATTTTTCTACTTGAGAGAAAGAAATGTAGATCACGTGTGCTTTGAGGCTGAGAGCTCTGAAACCTGGATTCTAGGCCAAGCATTGCTATGGACTTTCTATGTGACTTTGGACAAGTCAAAGGCTTCTACATTTTCACAAGTGGCAACTTATTCTTGATTATAAGCTAGAAATAAAAGGAATATGGTTTTCAGAGATGACAGGTTACCCAGCATTCTCTTTAACTTCAGTTGTTCTGTAGTCAGCTCTGAAAATCCAACCCTGGATGTCCCAACATGGGCAAATTCTTAACATTAAAAGATTAAAAGAAAACATATCAGTGGCAACAGCAGGGCTCAAGTGCCTATATACTAATGCTAGGAGCATGGGGAACAAGCAGGATGAACTAGCGCTCCTGCTTGCACTAAACACCTATGACTTAGTGGGGCTAACGGAAACCTGGTGGGATTCATCCCACGACTGGGCAGTACATATTGAGGGCTATAGATTGTACAGAAAGGACAGGGTGGGGAAGAAAGGGGGAGGGGTTGCGCTCTATGTCAGTGAGCAATATACGTCAACCCTCATCAAGACGGAATCCAAGGAAGAGGCGGTAGAAGGATTGTGGGTTAATTGCGGGTTCATAATGGGGGGCAAGGAGAAAGGGATTTGGTGGTAGGGGTCTGCTACAGACCCCCACATCAAGGGGAAGAAAGAGATTCGGGGCTCCTGAGGCAACTCTCGGAGACCATAAAAGCTAAAGAGGCGGTAGTCATGGGGGACCTAAACTACCCGGACATCTGCAGGGAGTCACAGACAGCAAAGTCCCACCGCTCACGCAGGTTTCTAACCTGTGTACAGGACCTCCCCCTGACACAGGA
>NW_005841908.1:1464002-1480580 GCF_000455745.1 Alligator sinensis
TTTAGCCTCCGCAAGAGAAGGTTGAGAGGCGACCTTGTGGCTGCCTATAAGTTCATCACGGGGGGCCAGAAGGGAATTGGTGAGGTTTTATTCACCAAGGCGCCCCCGGGGGTTACAAGAAATAATGGCCACAAGCTAGCAGAGAGCAGATTTAGATTGGACATTAGGAAGAACTTCTTCACAGTTAGAGTGGCCAGGGTCTGGAACGGGCTCCCAAGGGAGGTGGTGCTCTCCCCTACCCTGGGGGTCTTCAAGAGGAGGTTAGATGAGTATCTAGCTGGGGTCATCTACACCCAGCACTCTTTCTTGCTTATGCAGGGGGTCGGACTCGATGATCTATTGAGGTCCCTTCCGACCCTAACATCTATGAATCTATGAATCTATGAACAGTTGAAAAGATGGTCTGTAGCCTCTCTCTCCCTGTGCACCATGGAGTCCTATCTCTAAAATGTACTCCATTATTAATAATAAAAGTCTAGTAAAGCACTTATTTTGTAAACAGAAAGGTACTTTCTTCATGTAAAGGATTATTTACAATAAAGTTATTTACAGTTCTCTACTTCATAATGCACAACTTTCACTGTGCTTCTTTACTTCTATGCATTTCTCCTGTCAGTCTAACAGAGAGAGAAACAGCCCTGGACCTAGTAGAGCATTAATAAAAAGGAAGAACAGAGGAAGACTTAAGTACAAGGCTATATAAAAGACTGAATGAATGAGATGGCAATTAGCAAAGTTTTGTTGCTTATCTGCATGGTTGTTACTAGATCATTTGTGGGGGAGGTTGTGTTTTGTTTTGGGGGTGTTTTTTAGATGTGGCAAGAAATGGTGCAGGGAGGAACAGGTACATTAATAGAAGTTAGAGGGGAAAAGATAATCATAGCCTATAGACTCAAAGAAAAATAGACTAGAAGCAACTTTAGGACATCATCTAGTCCAATTAAGACAGGATCACCCCTGGGTAAATAATCCCAGACAAATCTTTTTCTTACCTAAAAGTAAAACTTCCTCAGCCTCTCTAGGAAATCTGTTCCAATGTTTAACTACCTTCACAGTTAGAAAATCCTTCCTAATTTCCAGCATAAATCTCCCTTGATGTAATTTATGCCCATTACTTCCTGTTCTATCCCCTGTCAACTCTAAAGAAAATTGATCACCATCTGCACCTATCTGTGGTAAAGAGGCAAAGTTCAGAAGGCATTATATTAGAGATGAACCTTAAGCATATGGGGGCAGGATAGGAGATGGTATGAAGGTATTTGAGTGAGCAGAGGTAGCAAATGGTCAAGGCTTGGTGGTAAAGGCTGAGTGAACACGGCTAATGCTATTGTAATAAGATCGTGAAAGAGCACTTGGGTAGGCTCCAGACAAGTTGTGAAGGGCAGTGAAGGTACAAGAAACTTGAACTTGATGCACGGGTGAAGGATGGCAATTGGAAGAAAAACTGTAAGGGAATGTTACTTTGTTCAATACAGAAGTGAGATAGAAAAATATTTCTTGAAAGGATGTGGATATTTTCATACAAATCTGGCATCATGTGGAAAAGTTAACTGAGAAGTAAAATTCTGATTTTGAGTGGAATTGATTTAAGCTTTATGTTTCTCTCTCACTGCCTTTTTCTTATTTCTCTTTCTTTTTCCACTGAACAAAGGGAAGGATGACATATTTTCTTAAAACTCTTGAATGTAATATAAATATATATAATAAATGAAAAGTATAGTGAAAAGGTATTTAACAAATAACTTTTCACTGAGAAAAAGCTCTTATTTTCCAACCAATCCTATTCAGAGTGAGTGAGAAGGTAGGAAGGTGTTCTTTACATCAAAGTTTTGTGTGTATTTGCTGGAGGCAGCACTGTACTTAAGGCCAATGGGAAGGAAGATTATGCAGTAGTTAAGATGTATCATTATGAAAATCTAAACAAAAACTGTGGTAGAATAGAGAAAAAAGATTGATCTGAATGATATGAAGGAAGCAGCAAGATTTAGACTTGGCCTGGCTGTATGACTGGAAGGATTGGTTTCTCCCAAATTAGGGGAGATAAGCACAAATTTTGGTCTAGATAGAGGGAGGTAGGCTAGAGTGAAAAGGGTGATCTGAGTTAT
This sequence comes from Alligator sinensis, assembly GCF_000455745.1. NCBI lineage: Eukaryota > Metazoa > Chordata > Crocodylia > Alligatoridae > Alligator > Alligator sinensis. The sequence continues at coordinate 1,466,108 of NW_005841908.1, forward strand.
CGGCACACATTTCAGAAGAATGGCATTGGATAAGATTGTTTAGTGTGGGGGTGCATATTCAAAGAAAGACTAAGGTGCTTCCAATGCTGGCATCACAATGGCTAACTTTTAGCCCAGTCCCTGGAAAGGAAAAAACCACCAGTTATGTGCCTACGCTCCCTATACATTTCATGGGGAGAATTAGGTACCTCAGAATGGCACAGCAAACCACCTGAATGTGGTGAATTGCCTAGAGCTGTCCAATACGAAGTGCTAAGATGCGCCTGAACCTCTATCCTGCTCTCAAGCTTAGGTTTCTAAGCCAGGAGGGCTCCTCTATCTACTTGATACGCAGAGCCTGGAACCATTCCTGAGGGTGAATACAAATGAATATGCTTTGCAAGAAGTGAGTAGGTCTAACTCTTGTTAAAGCACAGCCAGTAAAAGGTGATCTTAGCACTGGTGCCACCCATCTTTTATTTGATAACCCACTGGTTAAAACAGTAACCCAGAAAGTGGGAGACCTAGGTTCTGTTTCCTCTTCTGCCTGAAGGAACCCATCCTTATAGCTCTAACTTCCCAGAACAGTGCCTTCACCAGGATACGCCTGAAAACAGGGCCACCTTCCACTGAACTGGGGAGAAAGAACTGTAAAAGTTATATGGCCAGAAGGAAAACATGCAAGTTAGAACCTGATTCTGTAGTTTAATGGTTAGAGCATTCTGCTGAAAGAATGGAGAACTGGCTTCTGGTCCCATACCTGTTTATGCATTTTACACTAGATATGAAATGTATAACCCTATGGCACATCCAGATGAGGATGGATGTTGTTTCCCCAGGGTCAAGTAGCAGTGGCACAACCTTTTGTGCCACTGCTACCGTTTGTTTCCCCAGGGAATGCCCATGTCACATTTTCTCTGGTGCACAGCAAGCTACTCTGGGTCAGGTAGAGGAGAATGGGGCCATCACCTGTGCTGGTCCCAGCAGCCTTACCTGGGGACTGGGGGGCCTCCAGGAGCTATAGCAATGGCAGGAAGCCTGGCCAGCAGCTGGAGCATGGCTCTGGCTGGCCCAGCTCTGGTTTTGGGTAGCACAGACTGCTGCCAGGTGCACCACCCTGCTTTTTTTGGTGTTGTTTTTTTTTACCCTGGGATCTCCCAAAGTCAAAAAACCCCCACACTGCAAAGTAGCATCATGGGGAATGACTGCACGTGCGGTATGTGGCGCCACAGACCTATCTGTGGCACCACATACCGCATGTCTGCACTTGTTTGGACACTCCCCTAGTGTCTCTCAGTGAGTTAGCTGCTTTGTTTATCCAATTTGATCCCTTCAACCTACCTTCACCTCCCTCAACAGCACCTCCATCCCCTGATCGTTTCCTTCCCCTTTCCCTATTCTTTGTATTTAAGCTGTTTTATTTCTTTCTATTTAGTACCCCTTCTCTCTACAAGTCCATTCACAGTGGACATGACTATATGCAATATTAATGCAGTGCACTAAACTATGGCACAGTTGCACCAGAGTTTATTGCTCCTGGGCAGAGCATTTATACGTGTGCCTGGGACCACAGCATGTTGAGCCAGGGTGGAATAGTCCTGGCTGGCAGGGGGCTTAGAGGATCATCCTGCAAGCCCAGAGCTTCTTCCCCCAGCTCAATGTGCTGCAGAGGGGCTTTCTGGGGCATGTAGGTGCTACTCTGAATGACTGGTGCCTCCGGAGATGGGGGGGGCACCATTTGTAGGTGGCAGTAGAGACCACCTGCAGATGCTGGTGGCAATGTTGGTGGTGAGATAGGATGGGGTGGGGTGGGGTGGGGTGGTAAGCAGTGAGCTGGGACTGCCCACAGGCGATGGCAGTGGTGGCGGCGGTGGGTGGTGGGAGGACCCCCCACTGATGCCACTGGCCATGTTGGCAGCAAGGAGAGGGGATGGCGAGTGGCAACTGCCCACAGAAGCTGGCGGCGGCTTCAGCAGTGGCCAATCTCAGGGGGGATGCATGCCCCCCCATGCTCTCCCTACGCATCACCTATGGGTGCTACAGTGTGGGGCTAACCAGCAGGCAGCCCTTGCACTATAGCACCCTCATGCCCCAGCCAGCCCCACTGTCTATACATGCATTTTGCCATACATAACTACTCCACTGTAGGATAGTCCTTGTGTCAAGCAGTACTATCTACAGCAGAATCAATTAGTTTACTGTGGCCTAATAACTTCACATGTGTAGACAGTGATGCTTTACTGCAGCGATAATTAGTTGGCTCCACAATGAGGCATCTCATGTAGATGCACCATATATCTGATGAAGTAGGCTGTTGCCTATACAATTTTTATCTCTGAATTAGTTAGTCTCTAAAATGTCATCCTGTCCCGCCTACTACCTTTTACAAAAGACAGTCACATATTATGCACAGCTTTCTGCATGTCTTTCACAGCAGCTGATGAAGTGAGCTTCAGCCCACAAAAGCTTGTGCTACCCAGACACACACACCCATCTACTTTTGTTAGTTTATAAGAAATAAGTATTACCAGAATTAAATTAATCCATGTATCTGAAGTCAGTGTATGTTTGTTCCCTTTCTTCATTGAGTGTTAATGTGTCTGGAATGACTTCCAGACCAGAATATAATTTTTAAGTGGGAGATATATATATATATATAGTACATATGTTTATATCCCTGTTCCTTTCCCTTGTGATACGTTAATGTAAATAAATTTGTATATAGTTAAGTCCCCTGAGTGTCCTGGCCTCGTTCTATAGGGACGGAGGAAAACTGAGCGGTCTGCAGTTCCCACCCCACAGCACACCTGCCAGCTAACAATCCCCTTCAATTGGAGAAAGGGAGCATATACCCAAGTTACCTGGGCTACACCCCTATTAGGGTGCAGGAAACTAATAAACTCTACAGTAGGGTAATACTTGTAAATACAAATATTACCTTGCTATGGTGTTTTTTCATGAGCAGCAGCATATGTGTAGATGCTGACAGGGCTGGCTGGGGCACAAGCATGCTTTAGTACAAGGACTGCCTGCTGGCTAGCCTCTCAGTGCAGCACCCTCATGCACCAGCCAGTCCCTCCACAGGACACTGAACTGGGGGAGAAGAGGACAGCCCTGGCCTGGCAGGCTGATCCCCAGGGCCTCCTGCTAGCCAGGGCTGCTCCAGCTGGGCTCCACATGCTGCGCATGAATAAACTCTGGAGCTGATTGTGCTGCAATTATTTGCTCCCAGGAACACATTCAAATATCACACCCAGGAGCAAAAAACTCCAGAGCAATAAGCTCTGGAGTTTATTCATGTACAGCAATTGCATGTGTAGACGCGCCTAGTTAAATGGGTAAAGAGAGATGGGAGTACAAGCTAAAAAGGACACAGTATTAGTCTCCATGATAGAAAATGGCATCAGTGTACCAGCAGCATTGTGGGAAATGAAATTTTTAAGAATGGATTAAGTGGCTGCAGATATTCATGGGAAGATCCATCACAATATGAGGGACCACATGAGAGAAACTATGAAAGAGTCTGCTTGAACATTAACAAGCAGGTGATGAAAACAGACATCATAGGACTCAGCAGTCATCATCTTGGTAGCAAATCAGAGCTCACAGATATATTTATTATTGTTATTACAATAGTCATACACGAGGACTCTAACAGATAGGAGAAGAGAGGCCATGAAGATCCTGTAGTTACGTAAGAAGTATCAAAGGAATGGGCTAATGAGGATGATCTATGCAGTGACATTCCAAATAGATATGAGTGGGGATAAATTGATTTTTTCTAGGACAGAGAAAAGAATGTTTCAGAAATCACTACATAAGAGGATGAAAGTCTAGATTAAAGATTTAGGTACATACTTGGATAAGAAAGATTATATAGGATCATAGGAATGTAGAGATAGAAGGGACTTCATGAGGCCATCTAGAGCATCCCTCTGCTAAAGGTAGAAGTACCCCTGACTAAACCATCCCAGCCAAATGTCTCTAACCTACTCTTAAAAACTTCCAAGGATGGACATTCTACAGTTTCTCTAGGTAGCCTGTTCCAATGTTCAGCCATCCTCATAGTCAGAAAGTTCTTCCTAGTCTCCAACCTAAATTTCCCTTGTTGAAGCTTGAGGCCGTTGCTCCTAGGTCTTTCCCCTATGGCCAAGAGAAAACCCTATCTCCATCCTCTCTTTAATCGGTCTTCAGGTATGTGGGCATCTCAGGCGTAGGTGCCCAGGACAGGGTACTCCCTTGACCTAAATTGACCTATAGCTGCCAACCATCTCTTGCCTTTCTCGCCAATCATAACTTGTTGTTAAAGTTAAATCACACAATGGGAAGCAGTTCACCTTTATGCTATATACTCCACCAAAAAAAAAGTCTTGCCACATACTGCAGTCTCAGTCCAAATTTTAGGGCTGGCCCATTTAAGGGCCAGCTGTTGCTTGCTGGATTCAGTTGACCTGTATGTTTAAAGCAGGGCACCATTGGCTGGGAGCTCCACCACCCATACACTCCCTCCACATCCACCAGATTCAACAGAAATAGAAGGCAACAAAACAAACAGGAGGCAATTGATCCTCTCACCCCTGTCTTGGATCATTGCAGCTGGGAATGACCGCTCCCCCTCCCCTCCTGCTTCTGGGCACAGCAGCTGCCATTAATTAAACCATCAGTGCTCACAGAGGCCAATTCATTGGCCTCTCTGTCTGCTACCACTCAGCTGTCCCTCAGGTACATTCCTCCCCACAGAGATTCCCAGGCTTCTCCTGGAATCATTCTGGGTCAGTTTTCTCCCCAGTCTGGAAACCAGCAGTCTCTCCATACCCTGCTGTGCCACAGGGAGTGGACTGGCTACATGATATTAGAAAACTTATCAATTTTCCCCTCAACCTTCTCTTCTTCAACCTAAATAACCCAAGTCCTTTCAGGCTTTCTTCATAAGTGTTGCATCCCAGGTCCCTAATAATTGTTGTAGCTCTGTGCCGGACTTTTTCCAAACTGTCCACATCCTGCTTGAAGTGTGGGGCCCAAAGCTGGACACAGTATTCCAGGTAACACCTCCTTAGTGCTGAATACAGTGGAAGAATGACTTCCCTTGATTTGCAAGTGATGTTTCTGTTAATACAATCCAGTATGCTGTTGGCCTTTTTTGGAACAAGAGAACACTGTTGGCTCATATTCAGATTATGGTCTGCTGTAATCCCCAGGTCCTTCTCTGCAGTACAGTAGCCTATCCAGTCATTCCCCAAACGGTATTTGTGCATATTTGTTCATATATTATATAGAAGGAATGTACAAAATGTATTCATAGTCTTGGTATCCTCTGTACAGATCAAGCTTTATGGCCTGAGTTTCAGGTAGGATGGTAAAATTGCCTATCAGTATTGAGATGGGGAATAGATAGAATGAGCTTGGAAGTAAAAATTAAGAGCTGTCCTTTAGCCATGTTGACTTTAAACTGATAGCAAGCCTTCCACAAGTGTAACTCAAAGAAATAGTTGTGACTGCAGTTTAGATACAAATATTAATGCCTGGAGTAGAGTGAATAGTCCTCATAAAGAAATATGTGTTATGGATGGGATTACCCAAAGATAAAGGATAGATTGAGAAAAGGTGAAAAGAGATTTTTTTTTTTTTGCTTATTTTTTTGCTTTTTCTGTTGAGAGTGTGGGATTCTGCTAAGAAACAGAAGTAGGGTTGTCTTGCTGGGATGATGGCAGACCTGTAAAAACAATGGAGGTGATTATTTCTTAGGGCTTTATCCTGAAATTCAGTTCATTAAAACACTTAGTGTTAAAAAGTGCTTGCCTTGATGGGGGCCTCAGTTGTTAGCATCTTGCCAAATAGAACTTTTAGTTAAAACACTTTTTTTTAGCTTTTAGTTAAACACTTTTTTTTTAACTTTTAGTTAAAACACTTTTAGTTAATACACTGTATAGTGATGATGGTAAATAACAGATTAATGAAATGACAAAAAACCAGCTTCTTGGAAATGAATGCAAATTAAATTATTGTAGCCCATACAAATATAGTTGATAAAAAAGCTCTTACCAGTTCCAGACTGCACTCTAGTTTTCACTCTTATCTAAGATACTGGAATATCTTCAGGATGCTGAATAACAAAAGGAGGTATTATAATCCAGAGTATCGTGGTTTATTTTTTCCCCTTTTTTGTTTTATGTATATTCTAAAATAAACTGTAGCATAGTTTAAAGTGGCATTTTATTTCAAGTTTTCCTTTAAAAATAAATCTCAGTTGACTGAGATTTATATGTTGGATTGTAATGTATTTTTTACCCCCAGATCTGTTATTTTCATGCTACTTTGTATGTTTCTGAATTTTTAAAGTGTCAAGCCGCATAAATTTCAAATGTCCCTTTAAGCCATTTAGACACTTTTCTCATTACTGATGATGAGTTAAAATCATTTTTGGAAGGAGTACTATATGGGCTTATCTATCTCATTTACTCAGGATATGAGTTTGTTACATTCCTATTTTTATAGGCAATAATGCAGCTGTGCTAGGCATTTGCCAATTGTTACTGTGTGTATGTTTTTCTTAAACTTGTGTGCTAAGGGCTAAGCAGATTTAACACTCCAAAAACCCAGTGAAATGATACCGTTTGCCAAAAAATATAAAGCAGCATATCCAGTGGGATACCAGAGTATTACAAGAAGCTTAAATTATCAAGTTAGTTAGTTCTATTTTTTCCACAGATTACTAGTGCATATTATCAAGAGCTAGTCTGGATTTTTTTACATTGGAACCTGCTAATTCATCAAAAACAAATTGTTTCATGAAAATATATTACCGGGAGTTTCCTGGTAACCTCTATCAAGATGCTCTCTCAGGACCAAGATGGAATTTCTGATCAAAATGAGACAGAAACCGCAACATGTAGGGCACTCAATGCCCATTTCACAGTAGGGACTTCCACCTGAATGGTCTTCCTCTGACTGCCACCACTCAGTGGCTACATCTATATGAGATACTGACTGTGCAGTTGTTACTGCTCAGACATTTATTACTTTCATACACAAGTACTAAATGATCGGCCTGTGTGAAGCAGCTAGTATTTGCTTTGGATTTGCCTGATTCGGGTGACAGTGATTTGATTTGGTGATTTGAATCACTGCTCCAAATCGATTCGGCCAAATCTGATTCAGAGACTCAGATTCGAATCTCCAAATCGCTAAATCTCCAAATCACACAGTCCCATCCCCCACCTGCTCTCCCAGCCTGGCAATGGCTGCCCCCCATCCCTGCCCCAGCTGCCGGCACTTTGGAAAAAAAAAGCCCTGGCTCACCGGATGCTGCCAGGTGGGGGGCGGGGGGCATTCCCCACTGTTCCCCACTGTCCCCCACTGCATGAGGGGCTCTGCACAAGCCCCCTGACCCTCCTCCCTGCTTCCCCAGCCCCCACCTCAGCTGCTCTTCCCGGTATGTCTCCGACCCTTTAAGAAGGAAAAAAAACCAAGAAAAACCCTGCACTTACTGCTCCTGCCAGCAGGGGGCAATCCCCGCTGCCCCACGCCATGTGTAGGGCTCTGATTTGATTCGGGTTTGGAGATTCGGCCACCAAATTGGGCCGAATCTCCTCCTAATCGAATCAACACCCAAAGCTTCACACAGCCCTACTAAACGACTGTGCATAACCAGAGTTACTGGGAAGTAGCATCTCCAAATGGGTTCTGGTGACACTGACTGTGCAGTAGCTTGTTACTACTGCACAATAGTGTCACATCACTCTTTGTGTCACACAGCACTACTGCACAGTAGTAATGAGCTACTGAGCAGTAATAATGAGCTACTGTGCAGTCAGCGTTTCACGTAGACGTGGCCAGTGAGAATTAAGTCCTCTCAGGTTCTCTTGGAACTATTTCATTTTGCATAAATAATTCAATAGCCATTGGATCGGTAAGAAAATCAGGCAAAAGAATGACTTGAAACTGGGTTTAGATTATTAACTATTCTGGAATGGGTCTCTCTTTTTTTTCCACCATAAATATTGCTGAAGTTCTTGGTTTTGTACCAACACAGAAAGAAAATTGATTTGAAACTTCAACATTTCTCATAAAATATATTTTGCTGCACTATTTTTATTTCCTATTATTAGCTATTCAACATTTTAACTACACTTCAGAGGCCAAAGTGTAGAAAAGCCTATATTCAATTAAAACTGCCTATTCAGGTAAGTACATCAGCATGTGCTTAAAGTCAAGTATGTGCATTTAAATCCGACTAAAATCACTACATTTTGAAATGTATGCTTAGATGCCTTCCAGAACCAGGGCTTAAATTATCACAATATCAGGGGATGTATTATAGGGATGCTTCTGACAGCAACCTTAAACTCCAGTCTCAGAATCCTATGCACTGTTACTTGCCAAATCTGTTAATGAAACTAAGGCCACAAAGTGAGATAAATAATGGAGACTCTATTGCTTAAGCTACTTTTTAAATGAGAGTGTATAAAATCTAACATAGGCATTTCCTATGAACACATACCAACTTTGACTAGATGCGTGTATATCCTGTATCTTATCAAATATTATCTGGCTGCAGAATTTCAGGAGTAACCATCACAATAGCATTTGAGCTGCAGGTGACCCCAGATATTTTTACACCTTATTGTTTTGTGATTATGGCCAAAAAGATAAATTAGAAATACATATTGAAGCACATTTTTCCCACAAACTATTCATAAATTAACTTGAAGAGATCATATATTTAAGACCTGGTTCTGTTCCCACTGACATCTATAGCAAAATTACCATGATTCCAATGAGAGCAAGATTATTCCTTTAATGAGTTTTAAATGGAATTATATATTAGCAATGTAAGAGAATGAGGTAGTCAAAAGGCAAAAAGAGTTGTGGGTGCCTAGGGATGGCAGGACTGGACCCCTCTGGTGAATCCAATTTTGTACAGCTTTCTCAGTTTCAAGTACAAAGGGTATAACTAAGGCTTCATATCTGGTGAAATCACTCATGTTAAAACTCTATAATCTATACTGAACTAATTGATTGCCTTTACCATGACAAATGTAAGCAGCTGCAATGCTGTAATGCCAAAAAGAGATGGGTCAGCATGATTCACTAATATTTACATAATCAATTTTTCCAGTACTAGTAAGTCTCTCTGAAATTTCAGAAAATAACAGTAGGATACCAAGTTGCCATTTACACCCATACATCGTAGCGCTTCACTGAGTTTTTCCCCTCTGTATCTGAAATAAGAATAAATAGTCAGAAATAAAGGATTTCCTGAAAATCTTTTTTCTTTGTTTTTTATTTCAATTTGTGATCTGAAAGGACACACAAAAGCAGAACAACCAAAATATTGTCATTTTCATTTCTCATTGACAATCAAGATGCTTTCCTGACAATGCAAATTTAAGCAGACTTTTGCTGCCAATAAAGAATGCAACACAGCTGCCCTCTATAACTGTGATTGATTGAATTATATGATATGCACCATCCTGTGGTTCAGGAACCAAAAGAGCAGTAATAATGGAAATATCTGTTCCAAGTGAAGTAAATCACATTTGGGTTTACATTAATTGACTAGATTCATTTTCATTCATTTAGCAGCCTTCCTTTTTGCAACCACCAAGAAAAAATCCAACTAAATTAACAAAAATGATTGCCTTCATCAGTGTTAATAGAAGGCATCTTGCTTACAGTTTTTGTGGCCACACACTCACATTAAACCAAAGCAGATCTTTGATTTCCGAAATCTGTGTGGTTTAAACAGATGATCTTGAAGATACAATATAAAATCAATTTCCAGACATGCATTTCAAAAGGAGGGCTCTTCTATTGTTGTTTCTTTATCTTTGGCTTTTTCTGCACCATGGTAGCAGCTAAGTATGCCCAGCCCAACTATGTCTATTGAAAAGCTCCAGAGCCGGAAGCTAACCTGTAATGTTGCTTCAGGCTCATTTCCAGCACCCAGTTTTGTGCCCTCACTGTCAATTATAGAATCATAAAAAATTATGGTTGGAAGGGACCACAGGAGGTCATCTAATCCAACCCCCTGTTCAAAGCAGGATCATCCCCAACTAGATCATCCCAGCGAAGGCTTTGCCTAGCTGGGTATTAAAAACCTCCAAGGATTGAGATGCCACAACCACTCTGGGTAACCAGTTCCTGTGTTTCACCATCCTCCTAGTGAGAAAGTTTTCCCTCATATCTAACCTAAACTTCCCTTGCTGCAACTTGAAACCATTGCTCCTTGTTCTGTCATCTGCCACCACTGAGAACAGTCCAGCTCCATCCTCTTTGGAACAACCCTTCAGGTAGTTGAAGGCTGCTTCTATATCCCCTCTCAGTCTTCTCTTCTGCAGACTAAGTAAGCCCAGTTCCCTCAGCCTTTCCTCAATATGTCATGTCCCCCAGCTCCCTCACCATTTTTGTTGCCCTCTGCTGGACTCTGTCCAATTTGTCCACATCCCTTCTGTAGTGCGGGGCCCAAAACTGAACACAGCACTCCACATACAGCCTCACTAGTGCTGAATAGAGGGGAACAATCACTTCCCTTTACCTGCTGCTTAACAATCCTACCAATTCAGCCCAGTATGCTGTTAGCCTTCTTGGCAACAAGAGCACACTGTTGGCTCATATTCAGTTTATTGTCCACTGTAGCCGACAGGCCCTTTTCTGCAGAGTTGCTGCCCAGCCAGTTAGCCCCCATCCTACAACAGTGCATGGGATTGTTCCATCCTAAGTGCAGGTCTTTGCACTTGTGCTTATTGAACCTCATGAGATTTCTTTTGGTCCAAATCCTCCATGAGATTGGGTATATACAGGACAGGACACTATGGACATTAGGAAATAAGATTTCTGTTTGCTATATTGATTCATTTATTGCATCAGCAATTGTTTCAAATGCAGAGGTGCAATAATGTCACTTGAGCACCCGCAGTGGCAGTGGCAGACAGGACACTGTCAGTTAAAGTGATGCGGCAGTGGCCAATTGCTATTTCTGCAGCTCCCCCTTCCCCAGAATTACTACCTAGGGCTGATGGCCTTTTATCCCCACTTCATTATGCTACTGTTTGAATGCAGTAAGACCCTCATTCAGTCAAATCTGGGAAACTACAGTTCTTGGGCATCTTCACCCAAAAGGTTGCTTTCAAGGAATTAAATCAACTCCTCAGTTTTAATTTTTAAGTTTCATTGGGATCCTCAGCTAAGTACTAGGCCTAAATACACAGACATTCACTTTCTTTTTTTATTGACCAAAACAAATTGTAGTAGGAAGTAGCACATAAGAAGGAAAGGAAAATAGCAATTAAGTAATAAACTTATTGAAATGGTTTTACCCTGAAATACAGGAGATATAGGACAAAGGGTCACATGTTGCCATGTGGGTGTTTCGATAAGAAAGAGCTGCATCTTAGAGATAACATGTGTGCAATATATAGCAGTTGCCAAGGTAACTACTTTTTTCTCTTTTTTTCCCCTTTTTTAATAGATCTGTTCCCCAAGATTCATTGTTTTCAATAGCAAAACACACACACACACACACACACACACACACACACACACAGTAACAAGCTGGTAAAACAAATGTTCCCGGATCTTGCATTTTGTATTTGGCTACTAAGTGGTGGTTAATGACTGATTGCTCATGATAAAGTAAGGAAAATATAACACCTCCACTACAATTCTTTGCTTAGTATGAGCACTTACAACACAAATAACCCAAATCAAAAGGAAACTAACACTCCATCTGCACCGAAATAAACTCGGCTTCTAAACTAGCTATCAAGATATTTTGCAGCAAAAATGGACACACTTCAGCTACTTTTTCCACCATTGCCAGTCATCTCAGAAAAGAGATGATTTATAATAGTAATAAGGGATATCTGTTTCTGGTTAGGTAATGGCCAATTAGAGCATTAACGATCTGAGACAAAACAATAGACCTTTTACCTTTTCTAATCAGGTATAATCTGACTCATAATGATCACTAGTTTGAAAGTTACTTGGAATGATGATGTGACCGAATAGACTCAATGGTCATCCATGGAGAAAGGACCCAGGCACTTCAACTCAACAAGTTAGCTAACTTGTATAGTAGTATAAAACTTCCAGTATATAGTTTCACTAAGAAACTTGTCTTCTACAAATGCCCCAGCTCTGGAGAGAACTCATTACAAACACTTGAACAAGCCCAAATTTCAGTCTATTAGAGGGCAATGCTATAGGCTTCTACTGGCAGGACATTACACACAGTTGATGTCCTCTAATTCCTGAATAAGACCCCAGCCCAGCAAAGCACTTATGCACATGGTTAGCTTAATGGGATAATTCTTACATAGACTTCAATGAAACTAGAGACTTGATTAAAACTAAGCAGATGGTTATGTGTTTTGTTGGACTGAGGCCTAACTGCTTAAAAGGATGCTAGCAAAGTATCTTATGCTTTTCAAGTCTCTTTTCCTTCTCACTTTTGCTCGAGTCTAAACAAGAAATAGTTTTTTCCATTACAAAACATGGCTCCTTTTCCTGTCCCCAAGAAACTCCATTTATTTTCATAATTTTAACTGCATTGAAGAATTGAAACAGGCAATTGCGCCTACTAAAACAGAGTTTCTCTTACCATAAGCCTTTGAGTCACAAATATGACTATAAATGCATTATGCTATTGTGCAGGGCAGATCCAGGGGATGTGTAGTAGTATGATTCCACCCTGCTTTCCGACCATGCTGCAGGAGCTACAGCTGGAAACTATTTTTAAGTCCCTAAATCAGGCAAGAATCCCATCCCACCCCCACCTTCTCCTCTGTGTTCAATGACATGTCCCTCCCATTCTATTCCTTTCTCCCCTGCCTGTCACTACCTCTGTCCCTTCTTTCTCCAGGTGCCTTGTCAGTGGGGGAGCTCCAGAGCCACTCATGCTCCACTCCAGCCAGATTGCTCAGGTGGGGCAGCAGCTGTGGTGGACAGCTTCCTCCTTCCTGCCCAATCTTCCTGGATGTTTCCCACCAGCCCAGGAGCATGCTCAGGGAGACTGGATCTTGCTTCTGCTTCCCCCAGTGGAGCCTGCCTTCCCATGCTACCTGTCTGCAACAGAGATGGAAGGGGGGTATCTTGCCAGATTCAGGACGTTAAAAAACACCCCACAGCCTATTCTGCCTATCCTGGTGTGAGATGGGGAAACTGGGAATGAGAGTGCAGCCACCTTGAAGTGCTGGTCACTGATCCTGCACCCCTCTTACAGAACTCTCAACCCACCCACACTGCTGTGCATTATTTGTACTGCAATAGTACCTAGGAAACCTAATGTTACGCAAGGACCTATTAAGCTAGGCACTGAACACAAACAAAGCAAAAAGACAGTTCGTGTCCCTTATTTCTTTCACTCTGAAGATGTGAGATAACAGCTGAAGATGGACTGATGAGAAAGCATAAGGAACCAATGAAACTGGAGTAGTTAGCATGATAGGCAGTGGTCTTAGGACACTAGCCACCAGTAGCAAGGAGGAGGCTAGACCCGGAGCCCATTTCAAAAGGGGTAGCAGAATGGAAGCTCTCTGAGATCCTGCACCAAAGAAGCAGTGCCCCATGTACTGGGATGTAAGACTCTCCAATACTCACTCCTTCTTCCCCTTGTCCACCCAGGGCACCAAAATTCTTAATTGTGCCTCTATTACCAGCCTAAGCCCTGGCAATTATTTCACAGAATCATAGAATCATAATTAGGGTTGGAAGGGACCTCAGGAGGTCATCTAGTCCAATCCCCTGCTGAAAGCAGGACCATCCCCAGCTAGATCCTTCCAGCCAGGGCTTTGTCAAGCCAGGCCTTAAAAACCTCTGAAGATGGAGACTCCGTCACCTCTCTAGGTAACCTGTTCCAGTACTTCACCACCCTCCTAGTGACAAAGTTTTTCCTAATGTCCAGTTTAAATCTCCCTTCCTGCAACTTAAGACCATTGCTCCTTTTTCTGTTATCTGTCACCACTGAGAACAGTCTAGCTGTATCCTCTTTTGAACTACCCTTCAGGTAGTTAAAGGTTGCTATCAATCCCCCCTCCCACCAGCCTTGGCCAGTGCAGGGTTATATGCCTCCAGCTATGCTGCTGCATGCTTTGGGGGCCTGTCCAGGGTGCTGCCCAGGGCAGGCTGCAAACGAGTTTGCCCAGCAAGCCATGTTAAAGCAGTCATGTGTAGTAGGGCTGTGCAAAGCTTCTGGTGGTAATTCGATTCAGAGGAGATTCACCTGTTGGTGTGCCAACTGATGACTGTGCATAGGGGTGCAATGCCTGCCTCTGCCCCTGCCCCTGCCCCTGCCCCTACCTCTGCTTCTGCTGGTGTGGTGCTGCACAGTTCTTCTGCTTACCACACAATGCAGGGACTGCACGAAGCCACCACTTCTCCCCACACTGCCCACACACATTTTCATAGTTTCATAGTTTCATAGTTTCAGGGTCGGAAGGGACCTAATAGATCTTCTAGCCCGACCCCCCGCCAGGGCGGGAGAACAACCCAAAAA
>NW_005841908.1:1482442-1485375 GCF_000455745.1 Alligator sinensis
TTTCCTTAAGGAACGACCACTCCTCTTGGACGCTGAGTTCCTCTGCCCTCAAGGACCCCAGTTCCTCTCCCACTAATCTCCTCATCTCACTGAAGTTGGCCCTCCTGAAGTCTAGGGCCACCACCTTGCTGCGGGCCCTTGACACTCTACGCTGGATGGTGAATTCCAGCACGCGATGATCACTATTGCCCAGGTGGTCAAGAACCTGGAGGCCTCTTACCAGGTCGTCGCCTGCGGCCAGGGCTTGAGTTGTTTTGGGTTTTTTTGTGCCCCCTCTCACAGTTGTCAGTCAGCACACCAACTTGTACTGCTGCTGCCAGAACTGCCACTCCAGCTCCAGCATCTGTGCCTTGGAGAACAGCACCCACTGCTGCTTCTTCTTCCTGCTGTTCCCAGTGGCAGTGTAGAATCCTGTGGGCTCAGCTCCAGCCAACTCAGTTGATATATACAGTGTTAATGTTCCTTAACGCATTACATTTACCCTTAAGGCACCTTAACTATTTGCACCTAAATTTGATACCTACTTTATGCAGGTATCAAATTTAGGGCATGCACATGTAGACCAGTGCCCTTAATGTGCCTTAAAAAGAGCTAAAGCCCCTTAAATCGACATGTGTCGTCATACCTATTAAGTACTTCAGTCCTTTCCTCATTGCCTGTTACTAGGTTGCCTCCCCTATTCAGTAAGGGAACCACACTTTCCCTGACCTTCCTCTTGTTGCTAACATATATGTAGAAACCCTTCTTGTTAACCTTCACATCCTTTGCTAGCTGCAACTCCAGTTGTGCTTTGGCCTTCCTGACTTCATCCTTGCATACCCAAGCAATATTCTTATACTCCTCCCAAGTTGTTTGATCAAACTTCCACTTCTTGTAAGCTTCCTTTTTTTTTTCATCTCACCAAAGAGTTTTCTGTTAAGCCAAACTGGTTGTTTACCACATTTACTATTCTTCCTGCACATTGGGGTGGTTTGTTACTGCACTCTCAGTAAGACTTCTTTAACATACAGACAGGTCTCCTGGACTCCTCTTCCCCTCAAACTGGCCTGCCAGAGGATCCTGCCCATCAGATCCCTGAGGAAGTCAAAGTCTGCTTTTTTGAAGTCCAGGGTCCTTACTCTAGAGCTCTCCTTTCTTCCTTTTGTCAGGATTCTGAACTCAGTCATCTCATGATCACTGCTGTCCAACTTTCTATCCACTTCTATATCCCCCACCAATTCTTCCCTGTTTGTGAGCAATAGATCAGGAAGAGCATGGCCTCTAGTTGGTTTCTCCAACACTTGCACCAGGAAGTTGTCTCCAATGTGCTCCAAAAACTTCTTGGATCACCTGTGCACTGCTGTATTGTCTTCCCACCAGATGTCAGGGTGATTGAAGTAATTGAGAATGAGGGCCTATGATTGGGAAACTTCTGCTAGCTGTTTGAAGAAAGCCTCATCCACATCATTCTCCTGGTCTGATAGTCTATAGCAGATACAACCACAATATCACCCAAGTTGTTCTTCCCTCTGACTCTAACCCAGAGACTTTCAACAGGCCTGACTCCAGTTTCATACTGGAGCTCTAAGCAATCATACAGATCTTTTACATATAGCACAACTCCTCCTCCTCTTCTCCCGTGCCTGTCCTTCCTGAACAGTTTTCATCCATCCATGAGAGTGATCCACTCATGTGAGCTATCCAAACAAGTCTCTGTTATTTCAATCATATCATAGTTCCTTGACTGTGCAAGGACTTCTAATTCTTCCTTCTTGTTTCCCAGGCTGTGTGCATTTGTGTACAGATACCTGAGGTGACTGGCTGTTTGCTCTACTTTCTCAGGAAGAATGAGGTCTGCCCCGATGCCCCCTCATGCTTATGCTGCCTCCAGGTCCCCCGCTTCCCCACTTACCTCAGGGCTTTGTTCTCCATCCCACAGTGAATCGAGTTTAAAGCTCTCCTCACTAGGTTATTGAGCCTGTCTGCAAAGATGCTCTTCCCTCTCTTTGTCAGGTGGATTCCGTCTCTTCCTAGCAAGCCCTCTTCTTTGAACAACATCCCATGATCGAAGAAGCTGAATCCCTTCTAGTGACGCCACCTGTGTAGCCGTGCACTGATCTGCAGGATGTGTCCACTCCTGCCAGGGCACTTCCAATCCACTGGAAGGATTGAAGAGAACACACCTATGCTTCCATCCCTTTCACCTAGAGCCCAGTAGTCGCTCTTGATCTGCTCAGGGTCACCACTGGCAGTACCATTGGTGCCCACATGGATAAGCAGCATGGTGTAGTAGTCAGCGGGTCAAATGAGTCTCAGTAATCTTTCTGTGACATCTTGGATTTGGGCTCCAGGCAAGCAGCTGACCTCCTGGGACAACAGGCCAGCCTGGCATATAGATTTCTCTGTCCTCCACAGAAGGCAGTCTCCAACCACCACCCATTTCCTCTTTGGCAGTGGTCTTGATCCTCCCCACCTTATGGATTCCTGGCCTGGCCTTTTCCACCAATGGAATGTGCTCCTCCTCCTCTGTTACTACAGTTCCATATCTTTTCTCCAGGCAAATCACTGCACATGGGGATGATGACTTCTTGCTTCCAGAAGATACAAGCTTCAAGCTTCCATGTTCCTGGAAGTCTACTTGCAAGTTTCATGGCAAAAGAGGCATTTGAAGGAAAATAATGGTTCAGTATGCTTCTCTACAGCCATTATTTTTGTGAGAGGGAGATACCCACCTCACTACAAACTGTCCAGATGGGATATATAATGTACACTTCCACACTGATTTGCATATTTTGTATCAATATATGATACATTTAAAAAGGTCTTAACTGATTGTGTGATTTCATAGGAAAGATTTAGAGCAAACTAAGGAGGTGGTGCTCTCCCCTACCCTGGGGGTCTTCAAGAGAAGGTTAGATAAGCATCTAGCTGGGGTCATCTAGACCCAGCACTCT
>NW_005841908.1:1485406-1500776 GCF_000455745.1 Alligator sinensis
GGGGTCAGACTTGATGATCTATTGAGGTCCCTTCTGACCCTAACATCTATGAATCTATGAATCTATGAATTATGAAATTTCTACTCAAGCAAAGACTAAATAGACATTATGTTAAATAGGTTCACCTTATTGTACTTTTTTGCAATCAGAACCCTGAATCAGCTAGTGCTATGATGTAATGTCATGTCTGGGTTTCTTCTTCAAATCACTACTGGCAGCTGGCTCCACTAAAGTCAATAAAACTACTCCCACTGACTTCAGTGAGTTTTGGAAGAGGTCAGAATGACTGGTAATGGGAAACCATTGCTGTCTGATGACCATTCTATTGCCTCTGTTAAATGAATCTGTTACTTTGGTCCACTTCTTGGTCTACAGCTGTTCATATCTCAGAGAACACAGTTGCCACTAATTGGAATCCACAGTGCCAAAGCAAAAGTCTGAGTCAACATGGAAAATTAAATATACTCTCATTGGCACTGAAGAGGAGAGCAGAGAAGCAAATCCCTAGCCTAAGTCAACTTTGTGTTCCACACAAGAGGTTAGTGCATTCAAAAAGAAACCCCAACACTTTGGCAGAGCCCCATATAGATGCAGATCACCATAACAGACTATGATCGAGGTTCTAAAGTCACTAAAAATACGTTTTAAAATAATAGAAGTCCAACTCTACAATGTGCTGCTTATTTGATTGATAAAGCATTCTTATATGATTTCATTACTATTTTCAGGCACATTTCCAAAATTTAGACTAGCCTTGATCCTGCAAACACTTATGCTTAATGTTATGAATTCAAGCAGTCTGTCTCCTGCATGCATTAAGCAAATGTATACATGCTTACAGGACAGGCTTGGGCTCAGGTGACTATCATTGTGGTGACAGTTACCTAGAAATTTACATCTTTTGAAAGATTTTCTTTTTATTTAAAAAAATGTGACACATGCAGAAATAAATGGAATTCCCCAAGGGAGTCCTAAAGAATATTTTTCAGTATCCAATATTCAATCCAATATTCTTTTGGATTTTATTTTCAATAAACATGGTGTAAATTTATGTCTATGTGTGTTTTTTGGGGTTCCTCTCCCACTGGGTAATTGCCATTAAAATCATTGTAACGTTCAGTGTTTGGATGATACTTGTTTATGATCTGAGAGTTTCATTTGCATGTGGGGCAAAAATATCACTAGATACAGAATGTTTTTAGTTTATAAACAGTCTCTTCTGATTTCCTCTGATTTAGCCATGTTGATTTTGGTAGTGAAGCTACTGTTGCTTAGTGATTTGATTTAATTTATCTTTTTAATTCAAAAGCCTCTTTTGATCAGCTGACTGTTTCTACCCTCAGATCAGCAGTCTGAGCTATAATATAGAAGAGCCTTTGAGCTGTGAAATGCACAGTCAGTGGTGGGAAGCTTTGTAATGAATCCTCCTGTTTAATTGCTAGTAGGACTTCTCTGTCTGTGGTTTTCTTTCTGATGGTTTCTCATCTCTGAAAGATGATTGATGGCACTGGAGACTGAAATCCTTCTCTCTCCATCTCCTACCACAGACACAGCACAGGCAGTAACACTACAGTTCATACACTCGCTTCCTCAAGTCTGACCTGGAGGGACTACATCCAGGTGGGAGAAGGTAACATCCACCATGACAATACCCTTTCTGTCCTCTCTGTGCAGATTGCTAGCCAGGGTACCAATTACCACCAGCTGAGCTAGTGTTTATGTAATGTGTTTTTCTTGGATAACAGAAGCACTGCAGAGGAGAAAGCAGAAAAATTCACATTTTAGAGAAGAGCTATTTTGCCTTTAAAAGGGTGTATTTTTTTAAATGTGTTTTTTATTCCTTTGTTTGTTTCTCATAATCATTGGAGTAATGGATTCATCTGCCCTACAGATAGACATTTTCAGCTGACAGAGGGATCCCCCCTGCTGTGGATAGACATGGTTATGCATTAGGAAGAAAATTTAATTAAATCCTTAATTCAACCTTTTTTTTTACCTTAACATTTTCAACATGATGAAGTGGGCTTTATTCTGCTACTCTTTGTTGCCTTCTCAGAGTTTGCTGACTTGAGAATTTTGAACTCTGATAAGCTTGCAGAAGTTTCTCCTTCACCTCAGCACTTTCTCTGAAGCTGTAATGGAAATCCCTATGCATCATCCCTGATCCAGTCTTTGGAATCTCCCCCCATCCTCCTTTAAGGGCAATAACAGGACTACAAGCCAGATGTAGTCCTCTTCACAATGAAAAATATATAGTGCTGCAATCAGTAATTGTTCATGCTTATACAACAGCTAGCACAAAAGGGTCCTGGTCTATGACTGGAGGTCTGAGGCATCTCTAGGGTACAAGTAAATCATAATACTTAAAGAGTAAATACAAATCTTTATATCCAGACACTGAACAAACACAGCACTTTTTTCCATGCCATAGAACCCTCATCCTCCGAATGTATCTTCTCCCTACCACCTGTTAACCTGTTAAATAATGTAAGCTGTCACTTTAATCATAGTGTTTATGCTCTATGAGTGATTGCGGAGCACGGTTATTAAAATAGCACCCCATTGGTACATATGTGATACATCCTCTTTGCCAAATCAGGCAAGAAACTTTGGTTGTGGTCTTCCCCTACTTAATTGTCACCCTCAGGATTCCCCCTCCCGAAGGAAAATGTCTGTGTGAGAGAATTAACTCCAGTTCCCATCCTCGGTGTAGCATGGCCCAGCTGAGTAGAATGAAGGCAGACTGATGTTACACTTTATCTACTAGCACAGCACAGATAGCAAAATATAACACAGAAGAGATAAGCTAGACTTGTACTAGAAAAAAACAAGATCAGGATGACTTAAACAACTTCTCTTCACTCCTTTGCTGCACTAGTGCAGTTCTAGTATGGCCAAGCTACTGATCCTTGGTTTTTCAATAAAGCTGAAGTTCTGCAGACAGCATTGAGGCTTTGCCCAACCTTTTGTGTGGACATGGAGCACTTCCACTGATTTTCTTTTCATTCTTAGAATAATAGCAAGAAGCTCAGTAAATCTAAACACTATGCATGTAGCTCATCCACTCCTTTCCTTGCAGTAGCATCACTGTCTTCCCGAAGCTTGGTCACACCACACTGGATACATAACCGAAGCCATGCTTTCATAGAGGGCTGAAAATCCTCTCACAAAGATCACAGGCTTCAAAAGTCACTATCACACTTAGGGCTTTAGCTTCTGTCTTGATTATCAAACAACTTGTAGACAGACAGAGCCTGAATTGGTGCAGGCAGCTATTGAGGATTCTAGTCCTGCTTCCAGTAATTACTGAAAGGAACTACTTCAGAATGCCAGCTCTGTGGAAATATGTCCAAGTTTAAGTGTCGGTGAAATTAAATGTCATGTTACTCATGTTCTTCTGCATAGTAAAAAAAACAATCTAGTGAATGCTAGTCAAGCTGCTTTCAGCCATAAACATCTCGAATCACAGAAGAATGTTATTTAGTCATTTACATTTTAGAAATGGGTGTGTTTTTACCGTGATATGTTGTGCTGGGACTCAATGCAAATTTCCTGTTTTCAGATGCTTGTGTCTTGTGAGCCTTTAGAGTGATTGGCTTAAAATTTGGAACACTTATCTCTGCATTTCATGCCTCCAGTATATCAATTTAAGCTTTGTGAAATTTGCTTCAGTTATTTCATTTAAATTCCAGCCTTGCAAGAGTGCCAAAAAAATTGAAGAAAATTTTGACTGCAGCGAACAGTAGGGCTAATTGAAGAAAGTTGATGTTTAAAGCATTATAGAAAAAAAAAGCAAATGTATTGAGTTCTACTTTCTTAAATATGTCTGCAAAACTTTCTTTTTCCTTTCACCTTATTAAAACATCATCATTATTGACTATTTATATAACACATGGTGCAAGAACAGAATTCTAAAAGAGGTATCTACCATACATATAGTATGCAGTTTAAGAGTAAAGAAGGTATTACAGAGTACCTGTACCTGGTAATGATGAGCGTATTTACTTGTAATTGAAAAGTCTGGTACTTCAGAAAAGGATTGAGTTCTACGCTAAGGTTGTGAAGTCTGCAAAAGTTCAAGACCCCTTTAAAAAAAGGCATATTTGTGGATGCCTTTGCATTTTTGTTTGCGATTAGGAAACAAAGCACAAGTACAAAACTACCAAGAAAAAGATGACACTATGGAACGTCCAGCCTGATCTGCATAAGGACAACCAGAATACTGGCAAGAGAGTCTGTTCACACAAGATTTCTGGCTTGGCTTACAGGTTCTATCTATAGCTGTGATATGTTCCCGTATATGTGTGAGCACCTAATACTTTTAATTCATTTATTTAACCTCAATACCCCTGTTTGGGAAGATAGTGCATTCTATAGAGAGGGCACAGAAGAACAGAGAAACCAAGGCCCGGATCCTGAAAGGAAAGTAGGTGCAAAACTCCACTGGGTGTTAGGAACCTAGCACTGGAATCTTTTTCATAGATTCCTAACAGGAAATTTGGGCTCCTATAATCAGAAAAAAAGGAATCTAAACTAACCCTGATCCAGCAGCTGCAAAAAGAAGCCCCTAGATTTTCCATGTCATCAAACCATTCATCTTTTTCTGAAGGAAGAGGTTTGCATGGGAACTCAGTAGATTATTTGAAACGAATCTCTTTAGACTTCTGAGGTTAATCCAGTATTGGAGTGTTGTCAAATTATACAAGAACCATCACAACCAGTATTGAATCCAAGATCAAGAGAAATACCATGACATGTATTTCTCCAACACCTTTGAATCCTTCCAATAGATAACCTTGCACTGACACATTATATATCTACACCAGCCCAGAAGCAGCTGTGGAAGTCTGTATCTCAGGTATAGGGGTGTACATACCTAGAGTTCCCATGTGATGGGGGAGTAATCATGCCCATTTGAGACATTGCAGCATTTGCTGTATTTCAGTGAGAAATGAACCCATGAACTGTGGACTCAGAAAGTGTCCTGATAAAAGCATTGGCAAACTCTTATTGAGTTACTGGGAGTTAACAGAAGCAGGTTCTTTTACAACCTAGAAAGGAAGTAACAGCTGAAAATAACAGCACTTAAATATTTTAAGTTATATTTTGACTTTTTTCAACTAAGATTCATATGTGACTAATGAGACACTAGTGTTTGCATATCTTACCTAGTCACCTTTTGTGTGCACCTCACAGCAGACTACACTGCAGTTTCTGGTCATTGTTTTAGATTTCTTGAGATACCTTTTGGGTATGCTTAAAGGAAAAAATTCACAGAGTAACATATTCTTCTTTAATCTATCCCTGTCACTGATAGTCAGAATCCCTTTCATACCCCTAAATTTCTCTGTATTACAGAGAAAGATAAAGTACCATAAATAAGTATACAAGTTTTAGGTGTGGTTTTATAATGCATACATAAAGTAAGGAACATAAATATTTAGCATACATAAGATCACACACAGATACTGGTGCAGTAGCATTATATGTTTGTACATAGCTACATAGCACAGTACTACCATTCAGTGAGTGATCTAGCTGGTGTAGAGAGTTTTCAAACACTAAAGCTTGCTGGGGTATTTAGCCCAGAATTATTATAATAACATATTGTCATAATCCCAGAGCTGCAGAGATGCAGTCTAGAAGCAGTTTGAGACTGAATGGAATTGCTTCATTGTCCTACTCCTAGCATGGTCATCACACCAAGGCCATTAACTTCAATACAGGGCGCTTCTGAATTTGACTGTGCTGACCCATAAACAGGCCCATAGTAGGAGTGGGGGAACAGACAAGAGTATAAAAACCATTTTCCACAGTCTTGCATACCACTGGCATTACTATTTTTGGCAAATACCGGTGGTCTCAAAGGGATATGGAAGGCAGTGGGAGAGGGGGGGAACCATTTCTATGCTGTACTAACTGGCAGACAGAAGCTGGCATGAGGAGGAGCTCTGCTACATCTCTAAAGATAGGGCCTGAATGCCATTCCCACTGGGCCTCTGAAGACAAACTACATTGCTATGTAACTGAAAGTGAATGCCCTAACACCCCAACACCAGCAGCCTTCCCCTCCATGCCCTCTTTCTGAGATGGTTCTTAGGGCGAGGATGCAGTTTGTGGAATGCAAAGAAAAAGACTGACTTATCTCTAGACACAGCACAACAATAGTTTTAGATTAAAGCCACTACTTCAGAATTTCCTCCAGTTGCTGAAAAGGAAGCTCAGATATGAGCAATAGAGTACTGATTGTATCCTTTCTCCTTGCTGACAAAAGAACTGCCAGCTGTTTCCACTGCTTAGTCTGGATGTGTTCCATTGTTCAGCACAAGGGATCGAAGTAGCAATTTATAGCATATTTAATGGCCAAACATACTGACACTGTTCTCACAAACACAATGTTAACAAGGAGGCCCATTAATGATTTCTTTGTTTGGCCACATTAATGAGAACAAATGCCAGTGTGGATAGAACTATTATGAGTGAAATTGCTATTGTGGTAACTTGCATAGTTTAGGGAAGATGTTGAAAGTAAACCTGGGAGAAATGTGTGTTGGTGTGATAGCAATTCCATTCAGGTCAAGATGTCCTAAAATGAAAAGGGAGGTAAAAGAAAAGATGTACTGTACCAAGAGATAAAACCAAACAAACTTGTAATTACAACCAGTAAGTTATCTACTGTCATAATTTGAACTAAGCGCTGTTTACTGCTTTTCATAGACTTTACATGGGGAAAGTTTACTGATCAGTAGGGAACAAGAACACTAGGATACCAAATAACTTCATGATTGGATATATCATTTGCAGAGTTTATTTATTCTTCTGTCTCATATAAAGACTGTCTTGGACAATCTGTCCTTGGAGAGAGCACTAGCTTTGCATAAACAGCATGTTGTGTCACAACAGCATCTCAATAGGAGAGTGTTCCAAGCAAAGCAAAATCCCAGATTGCAAACCAGTGATAAGATAAGAAATTGTATCAGAGAATCTGGGCAGTCACCAATCAAGTAGGAACAAAACAATATGAGACAAAACAGTAAGTTCCTGAAATCTGACACCTGTTTTATCAGCAAATTTAGCACCTAACTATAACAAAAAATAAAAATAAAAACAGTCAGCAGTCTCATGAAGAATCTTTTTCAGTTTGTGTACAGCTTTATATGCATGGTTAGTGCCTGTGGAGATCTTTTGCAATCACGTGTGCATAGTACAAAGTCATGATAACTGATGAGTAACTTGGGATGGGTAAACCATGTCACATCATAAAGAATCATCCCAAGTCTGTGCTCAGATCCTAAATCAAATCTTTTTTTTCTTTTAATGTCTTAAATTAAAAAAAAAATGGATGTGTGAATTGTATGAGTTTAAAAGGAGATCTGTAAAGGAAAAATACATGGATCTATATGGTTCTGGGCTTCTTTACAGTGTACAAGGGAAGCTTGAATAGGGCTTGAAGTTGCTTTTGTTTTTCAGGAGGAAACAAACTACTTGTTTGGTTGATTTTTTTCCCCTTTAATTCAAAAATAGCAGATACTTTTCTCTGATACTTTTGTGCTTTCAATGCCTGCTTCCCAGTTTTGCTGGAAAACTGCTTGCAAGCTGCAGGATTAAGTACTGGGTGTTCTTCTAAGCCCTCAATTAAAGAGCCAGCACTGGTGAAGGCTTAGCAAAAACAGATTTTCTCCCAACTGTCCAGTTTTTAGTCATTTATGAAGTCTTAAGAAAAAGTGGTTATAAACTGGGACAGAACTTCTAACTGGAAAATAAAAAAAGAAAAAAATTAAATGCAACTTTTATGTCACCATGAAAGGAGCCAGATATTTTCTCCATCTCTGCAGTCTACTTGGGATTTTCCAATTGCTACAGATTTTACATGGAAGGTGCGCAGGTGCTCTGGTGATAGATAGCAGTGTAAAAACCTAAGACAAGTACATATCTTCCCAGCCCTGTGGGGATTTTTTGAACTTCATGTTCCTCAAATGAAATGATCTGGCTGCTGGGAAGATTTCTGCAAATAAGAAGAGTTTTCTTTATAATTAATTCTCTAGACAGCTGTGACCTCTGCCACCTTTTGATGTCCTCCAGGAGCTGCAGAGATGCAGTCTAAAGCCTGGGATTGCTTTGGTGTCCTACTCCTAGCATGGTCTCTTAATGGGCCATCACACCAAAGCCATTAAGTTCAATGCAGGGCGCTTCTGAAATTGATGCAACTGCGCAGAACCAGAGTAACTAACCAGCAGTGAAAAAATCTGCAGCTATCATCTATTTAAAAATGTTGACTGATGAATGCATGCCTTGTTGTGTAGTACTTACTTGTACCTGTGCTGCATGAGTCAGTCTGAGACAGGTACATTTATTGCCTGTCATAAAACATTAAGAAAATTGCAAAGCTTGAGTCTAACATTTTTCCTCCCTCTGGAAAGTATTGCATGTTGTTCTGCTTCATCTGGAAACATTGGTCATCTAAAGATTTATTATTGAAAAGTTGAAATATTTTTAAGCTAAATATAATTAAAAACTCATTATTAATATGTGTGTTTAAACAAAAAAACCTGGAAAAGTTCCAGTAATAACTGAAATTTGTCAAACAGCTGCCTTCAACAAGAAATAGCTACATGTAGGGAGAAATATCATATAAAATAGGTATCTATTTGCATTTTCCAATCTTCTCCTATGCCTAATCCATTACAGTCTCATTTGTCTGCTGCCTTCATACCCAGAATAAATCTAAAATGAGTACCATGAAATACTGGGCTGTTAGTCTGTAGTTGTTGAAGGCAGTTGTGCTAAGAAGAAGCTAGCTTTTATTCTCTTGTTGCTACAGAAAACAAAGTATCTCATCTTCCTAAAATAAATGAGTACTTATGGTTATTTTTCTATATATAATGTATGCATATATATCATACATGTAAGCAGATGCAAACTATGATATCCATGTGACAAAATGAGAAGACTCATCAAAACTGGCACTCGTCATGCACCCCAATGAGCACCTCCATAGCTTTTTAAGTGAAAAGGTTTTTTTCTTATGTGTCTTGAGTTTTTGTGGGGGTTTTCATCAGTCTGTGTGTTTACAACAGGAGTCTGAGACTTCTGTTCCAGCGATTTATTAGCCTAATAATATCAGAGATACCATACAAATGAAGCCTAATTAAAAATCCCTTCCCACTTCTAGTACTAACTTCCCTGTCAGTTTTTGTTAATATCTGTTTAACACAAACACTAACCCCCCCCCCCAAAAAAAAACAAAGAAAGGCTACTTTATTAAAACTTCAAAAAATTACTCTTGCTGTCAAAAGAGGTACAAGTTCACAACCAATAAGGTAGCTCCAAAGACCCCTTCAACAAAAGCAGGTGTCGTATGCCTGATATTCCAAAGGTAAAACAGTATTCTGGCCTTCTATATGCCTTGAAAAGGTTGTTGGTAATAGAAACTGAGCTCACAGTCTCAGCATAGACTCTTACCAGGTCCTGGTGCTTAGTATATTTTCCATTTTTTAAGAGTAAATAGATTTTTTTTGTGCCTGCACATTCAAGTTAAATAAAGATTTGTGTTCCTCACTCTCTCTAGAACCTATCTCAGACTCTATAAAGGCAGATAGCTGTAATAAGTCTGGAAGAATGACACTCTCACTTTCACTTCTACCTTGTCTTCAGTTCTATTTCAAGAAGTGAAGTGTCATATAATCAAAACTGAGATTTCAGGATGTGATGTGAAGTCATTGGCATTAAAATCGGTGAGGTGACTGGTGTCAGTGTGCAGTCAGGGCTGTAGACAACCCCAGGTAATGTGGTACATCTGCAGAACTTCAAACATTTTCTTTTCCACACCTTAAAAGATTCTAGCAGGCTGCAGAGGAAGCCACCATGTCTGAGGGCCTGGGCTGTGGCTACATGTTACAAGAAAAAGAAAACATCCTGCAGCAGAAAAAGAGTCAAATCAGTTTTTCAGTGAAAAATACAGCTGAAGGTAAGAATTTATCTAGTTGGTCCTGTTTTAATTCCAATGAACTGACAAATTAACTAACCTGATTGCTTAGATATACCAAAAAACTGAAACAAAGGTAACAAAATTCTAGTAAATCTATGCATAAAAATAAAGTACTATCTCTGGCTACATCCAAATGAACACAGCCATGTGGTGCCACAAACCACATATGCAGATGTTTTCTGTGCTGCAAGGTACGCAGGAGTGGAGAAGGGGGGGTGGCCGCAGGGAGTTCCCAGGGTCAAAAAAACCTGTGCAAAAGCAAAACAAAACCGAAAAACACAAAAACAACGGAGCACCACACATGGGAGCAGTGCATGCCAGTGACATACCTCGGGTCTCTGGCACCCAGGGGTCAATGCTCCCATTTGTGCACACACACCCCTACTCCTGTCCTTCTCGTAGCAATACTTAAAGTCATGTCGCATAATAAGAACTCTGAAGAGCCCAGCTGCCCCCCGCCCCCCCCCCAAAGGCCAGTGCCCAGGGAGCATGGCCCCCCTCTCCCCCCCGTCAGTCCACCACTGGCACACACCACCCAAAATCAGAGCCTGGCTGGCTGAAGCCACACTCCAGCTTAGGCTCTGAGCGGCAGGATCACCACTGCTGCAGCCCCGGAGGCCCCCAGGCCTCCAGGTAAAGCTGCTAGGGCCAGCCCAGTGCTAGCCTTCCCTACCCGACCTGGGGTAATCTGCTGCACTCCAGAGGGCACTAATACAGGCATTCCCTGGGGACAAAGAGTAGAGGATCAAGGTGTGCCGCTACTTCTTTTCCTCAGGGAAACAAATATCCAGGCTTGTGTGGACATGGCCTTTAGGGGCAAAGGTCTGACACTGCATATTTTAGGCTGAGCCCTACAACAAAACACAAGCATTTGAAGCATGGGCAACTGCGTCAGGCCTTGTCTATATAAGAAAATTTAGCGGCTTTAATTATACCAGCATAATTGCACCCCATCTAATGGGGACATAGTTATACCAGTGTAAAAGTGTTTGTAGCCTCATATTTCATTCTCTGCATCATTTATTCTCTACTGGTATAACTTATTGTCCTTTTGGGAATGAAATATACCATCCTAGTAAAAAAGTATCATTGGCTGCATCTACATGAGATGCTGACTGCACAGTAGCTCATTACAACTGTGCAGTAGCATTGCATGGCACTAAGCATGATGTGACACTACTGCATAGTAGTAACAAGCTACTGCAGTGAGCATCACCAAAAAGCTGTTCAGGGATGCTACTGCACAGTAACATCAGTTACTGCACAGTCACTTAGTATTTGTGTATGCAAGTGCTAAATGACTGTGCAGTAACAAGTGTGCAGTCAGCACTTGTGTAGATGCAGCCATTGTATGGAGGAAAGTTATTGTGGATTCACTGCTTTAAGCTCCCAAGAAAACTAAACACTCCTCTCCATAGTCAACAAGAGTCCTAAACAGAATAATCTACTTTACTGCCTCACCTGGACATTATCTTCTGACACACGTTTCAATGATTCTCCCCTCCCCAGGCTAAATGGTCTTGTACTCCAATGATACAGAGCTCAGTCCTTCAGTTCCTGAATCAATAATTTTCTTCCCACCTCCAAAGCTTTTCCCCTTTTTGAGACAAAGGCAAGGAGGACATCTCCCATCAACTTTAGAATATAAGCTTAGTGGAAATTATAAATGGGTGGAACCGAGTTCTACCCTGCTTCCTCCCCAAATTGTCTTGTAACAAGTGGACTGGAACTAGAGGCAAGAGCATGTGCCTGAAGCTATGTCATGTGACCCAACTCAGGATTCTGGGGAAGATATCCAGTTTCATGAACAGGACAGTAGCCACTGACTTCAATAGTTAGTCACAATGTTAGTTTCAGACTGAGGGGTAATGGACATTCATTACTTCCTGTAATGAACTGGCAATCCTGGTGGCTATGTGGCATCATTCTACCAGCAGTCATTGCTGCTCATTATGTGATTTCATTCCAGTCTCACTCTTTGTGTTTTAGGTATGTATATAATCCAACAGTCCCAGCTGCTGGCTTCTGGCAAAGAACAGCTGTCAAAGAAACCAACCATTTTTCTCCACGTTTTCAGTGACATGCTGAGCAGCTACCTATGGCACCAGTTCATAAAGACATCTCTCTTGTTTCATCTCTAACTACCTGTCAAATGTAAAAAGCTCTCAAAACCGGAGACATTTTGTAAGCTTTTTTTTTTTCTTTTTAAATACTCTCATCTTATCAGATTTTTGCTGGCCACACCATACTTGACTAAACCTTTGTCAGCCTGGCTCCTACAAAATATCTCCTGGGAATGGTTGTGGTTTTCATTCACCCTGAGACCAATATAATTAAGCAATCTATCAACTGTGAAGGTTGCTAGGGCATAATGTTTCCTTGTTGTCTTGACCTTGGTGTTTTGGATGCTCTGATCTAGGCTGTGATGGATATACTAGCTGTAACTGTTCCCTCAAGGTTGTGGGCATTTTTGTGCACCAGAGACAAGAACAACAATAACATTTATATTCTTCAAATTACCTAACATTCTGCCATTTATCTGCAGTCTCTCCATAGAGCTCTGTCCTACAGTATTATTTGAAATGGTATGTTAGCACAAATGAGGCAGGAAAAGAAAAGAAATGTCTTACTTCAAGCCAGATTTTTTTCCCTTGTTCCAGCTGCTCGCTGTTAATTTTACCCAGATCCTAAGGTCAGGACCTAGAACCACAGCAAGGATTTCACTTTGCAGAAGTAAAGTTCAGGAGATTCTGTTCATTGGCAATGGTTTTTTGCCACTAAGAACTCACATTTGGGCATTTTTCATCACAGTAAAATGCTTTTAAATACAAAGTAAAAAGAGGTTACTTAAATGGGAGCTCCCTGCACTTCATCCTGGAAGAAGGTTTTAAATCATAGCAATGTACAAACATGATGGATATGTATATGTTCCCTCAGAGAGCATGGTAGATATGGAAGCTTCTCCAGTAATGTCTGCTGCAGTAGAAACAGTGCCTGTGTTGATGATGGTCCAGATCCTGGGAAGATCTTTTGACTGCCATAGGTCTCCATGGCAAATTTACTGTTTACTTAGACTGAACTTTGCCCCATGGTCACATTGGTATGGACTGTGGGGGGTTTTGCCTCCATTAATAGTGGAGGAGTGAGGCCCACTACCTAGGACCTCTTGAGCATATATTAACAACCTTTTACAGAAGCAAGACTTTGGCTGCCATGGTCCCACAGCTTTACCTGTAACACCCTAGGGTGTTATGTCTTGTGTTTGTGCCAGACTTGTGTACTTTGACTAAGATTTACTAGATTATGGATTTGTATAGAATGGTTTAGATAGGGATGATCCTAACTCAAGCAGGGGGTTGGATTAGATGACCAACTGAGGTCCTTTCAGCCCTACTTCTCTATGACTCCATGAACACCAGGATCTGGTTTTCACCTCAACAGCTTAAGGAAAGGAGCTCTCTACATCTTTTCTCAAGAAACCAAGAGGGGAAAAAGGAACCTATCAAGACTCAAGTAACCCAGAAGAGTTTAATTCAGTTTCAGTCTGAGCAAAGGTTTGGAAAAATGTCTATTCTAGCCAAATAAATTAAACTTTTCCTAATGGTAATTCCCCTCATGAATATTAGAGTTGACTGAAATTAAGTTAATTTTTCTTGACAGAAAAATTATTGCAATCTTAGCATTGTGTCCTTCCTCTGAACACTTAACTCTATCTTATCTATGTTCATGAGGTTGGACATCCTGTTTATTGAGCTCAACAAAGATTCTGGGTTGTCCCTAGGGCCTTCCAGGTCTGGGAGACTTACAATACCTCTGTGAATTACTGCAGCCATATAAGATATATTTTACATTTTATGATTGCTTAGTATACTCTGAGCATACTTAATATGGGCAATAAAATATGCAATGCCTTTATTGTGCTACATATCAAATAATTCATGGATAAGTAAATCATGCAAATCATTTTCAAACTGTCATTAAATGCTCTATATTTAAAGCAAACACAGGGAGAAATATTAAAAACTTAGCTTTGAAAACTGAAGATACACCATCAACTCAAAAAGCATATTTTTTCCAGAAAAGCTAGTATCTCTTTTAGTTATGCCAAAGAATACTGTAGGGGAAAGAAAAATATCCTTCATTTCATACAGCTTGTTTACTTTGTCCATTTGACAGTACTTCATATGTAGTCATTTATTTAGTCAATTTTTTCTTTGCTGAAAAGCCTTTTATTAATCAGGGACTGGAAATGTTTTCTTTGATTAACTTTATAAAACATTTCCAAGATATACTGGACCAGATCCTCATATAATGTAAATCTATTAAAGTCCACTATTTCATGGGTGGTTGTTAAGAAAATGAATGGTTTTTTTTTTCTTTTTAAGTAGTCCATTTTAATTTAACAATGTCTGTAATATTTCCTTTTGCTGTCCAGGAAGCTCAGGAACAGAGAAAAAGCATAACAAGGGAAAACACTAGAAGGATAATAGTGGCTACACAACAAGCTATTTTTATTAAGATACGTATTTATAAGATCTCCCATCAATATGGTGTCTGTGAATCTTCCACAAGAAATGTTGCTTCCTGCCATGTTGCTGCCTACAGCCTCTCCATACTAACAGTATGTTTTATGCTATTTGTTGCTGACAGAAAAGGGAAAGATGCTAGGAAACAACTCTTCTATGATTAGTATAAGAAATACTGTGTTTTTCTGAGTGAAGATCTAATGACACAATGGCTAGTAAGGTAGCCAGAGTCACTGGTGGGACAAGTTGGCACTAGGTGGGATTAAGTATGTAGAACACACCAATGATTCTTAATTCATTGTGCTTTGTTTGGGATCTACCCAGGTAGCATACCATTTTATAATCCCTCTGGAGTCCGCACTACACCTTGGGGACCAAATACCAGCAACAGCCACAGCAGTGCCTTTTTTCATCTTTGCTTTGCCAGAAAAGTACAGTCCTTCATCCTGGATGTGAGCATAACTACCAGTGTATTTCAGCCACCTTTTATGTCCCTTGCCAGAGGCATCTTAAGATCACAGGACCATAGGAAAGTAGGGTTGGGAGGAACCTCATGAGGCCATCTAGTCCAGCCCCCTCCTCAAGGCAGGAACATCCATGACTACACCACTCCAGCCAAGGGTCTGTCCAACCTGTACTTGAAAACTTCCAGTGATGGAGATTCCATAATTTCTCTGGATCACCTGTTTCAAAGTTTGACCACCCCCATACTCGGACAGTTAGTTCCTCCTAATCTCCAACATAAATTTCCCCTGCTGAAGCTTGAGGCTGTTGCTCCTAATTCTGCATGACTGTCCTTGGGCTGTAGCCCTTGGGCATACTACTGACCTCTTGTGGAGAGAAACTTGGAACGCTC
>NW_005841908.1:1500807-1526468 GCF_000455745.1 Alligator sinensis
CATGTAATCTCGCCTACCACACCTTGTTCTTCAAATGGTTCCAGAACTTCAGCATGGCTGGAGAGATGGGTGACTAATATTTACTCTCTGCACCAAAGTCTCTCAGGCCTGGCTATCCCACCCAGCAATCTCTTGGGTCTGGCTCACCCATCCAACAGTCTCCCGGGGCCTGGCTTGCCAATTGGAGTTTACCAACTTGTGGCTCCACACATACTGCTTGGTATTTCCCCTAGCAGAGCTCCTGCCTCTAAGATGCTTCCTCCCTCACTGCCTGTGGCCAGGCCTCTTATACTCCCTGGGGGAGGCATGGCCTTCACACTGGGCTGGCATCCTTAAAGATACATTCACTCTTTATATATAATAGGGGTATTACACCTGTCCCCTGCAGCCACCTTTCAGGTATTTAAAAACTGTTTTCCTTATCCCAGGAGGTCTGCTGCCTCCCAGGGGCCCATATCTGGGATGTAGGGGAGAGGATCCCAAAGCTCCCCTCCAACCCTCTACCCTATGCTCCTTATCCATGTGGGCATGAATGACATGACTCGGAGCAATCCCTGCTGGGTCATAAGTGGCTACAGGGCTCTGGGAGCGGGGCTTAGGGAGTTGGGGGTACAGGTGGTCTTTTCCTCGATCCTCCTGGTTATGGGTCATGGGCTGAGGAGGGAGAGAAGGATTGATGTAGTCAACCAAAGACCGCGGCACTGGTGTCATTATGAAGGCTTTGGCTTCCATGACCACAGTCCACTCCTTCATGAGAGAGGCAGTGTTCTGCTGGGAAGAGAAGGCCTCCACCTCACTCTACTAGGAAGGAAGCACTTTTCAGCCAGAACGGCTGACCTGCTCAACTGGGTTTTAAACTAAGCCCGCCAGGGGATGGGTGGACAACCACCAAAGCAATCCCACTAGGCAACTTCTGCAAAACCACCAGGTTGGGGCACTCAAGGGAATCCACTCCTACCCCAGCCCTGTAACAATGTCCTCCTGGGAGTGCAAGGAAGTCTAGGGCTTCCATTGGGACACATACTTGCATGTACACCAATGCCAGGAGCTTGGGGAACAAACAGGAGGAACTGGTTTTCCTGCTAAACAAGAATGACTATCGTCTCATAGGGATAAACGAGACCTGGTGGGACTCCACCTATGACTGGGCCACAGGTATAGATGCCTACACCCTGTACAAGAGAGATCATGAGGGAAAAAAGGGGTGGGGGTGTAGCTCTTTATGTCAAGAAACGCTACACGTCCCTGCAAACTGACATTGGCACCCAGGGAGGATGACTGGAGACCCTCTGGGTTAAAATACATAGGGAACATGGCACAGGGGATACAATGGTTGGAGTCTACTACAGACCTCCAAACCAGGAACAAGAGGTTGACCAGGAATTCACTGAGAAACTGGCTGAGGCTGCATGCTCTCAGTGCATGGTTGTCATGACAGATTTCAACTACCCGGACATCTCATGGGAAGCGCACTCAGTCAAATCTGAAAGCTCACAGAGCTTCCTCACATGCATGGGCAAGCTCTATATGACTCAAGAAGTCTATGCCCCAACAAGAGATAAAGCATTGCTAGACTTAGTACTGGCCAAAGGGGATGATCTAGTCAGTGACCTTAGAATCGAGGGAAAGCTGGGAGACAGTGACCATGAGCCAATCACTTGTATTATCAATTGCAAAGCTGGCAAGTCAGTCAGCAATGCAGAAGTCCTTGACTTTAGGAAAGCTGACTTTAATAAACTCAGTAGGCTTGTTGTCAAGGCCCTATGGGACCATGACTCGACAAGAAGGGGAGTTCAAGATGAGTAGTTGCTCTTTAAGGGAGCAATACTGAAAGCACAAGGGATGTCCAGCCCATCTCAGAGGAAAGCTGGAAAAAAGGTCACAGCAACCTCCTTGGCTCAGCAGAGAGCTTGTTGACCTCCTGCATCTAAAAAGAGAGGCTTATAAAGGATGGAAGACAGGAATCACCACAAAGGAGTATTCTGCATGTGGTCTGTACCTGTAGGGAACAAATCAGGGAAGCCCAGGCTGCAACTGAACTCCTACTAGTTACACATATAAAGGACAATAAAAAGTCCTTTTTCAGATACCCCTGCTAAACCAAATGGGACAACTGACAACCAACACCCAGGAAAAAGCCAACCTGCTAATGGGTATTTTGCGCCAGTTTTTCACCAGCCCAAAGGGACTGCCCTGCCTAACGCAATATGGGATGGCCAGGGTGAGGGTGAATTTATACCCAACATCGGTGTAGGCCTTATAAAGGAGCAACTTGAGAGGCTGGACACCTTCAAGTCAGTGGGTCCTGATGGATTGCACCCCAGAGTACTTAAGGAGCTGGCAGGCATCATAACACAGTCCTTGGCAAGGATCTTCAAGAACTTGTGGCACTCAGGTGAAATACCCAAAGATTGGAAGAAGGCCAGCGTGGTGCCTATCTTCAAGAAAGGGAGAAAAGTAGTTCCAGGGAACTACAGGACAATCAGCTTGACCTCAATCCCTGGAAAGATTTTGAAAAAAATTATTAAAGACAATTCTTGACAAACTGGCTGATGGCAACATCCTAACGGGCAGCCAGCACAGGTTTGTTGCAGGAAGGTCTTGCCTGACCAATCTCATTTCCTTCTATGACCATGTGACATATTACCTGGACAAGGGAGAAGAGATTAACATCATATATCTTGACTTTAAAAAAGCCTTTGATCTGGTATCCCGTGATCTCCTCATGCAAAATTTGGCAGACTGTGGCCTCGGCTATATCACAGTCCAATGGCTGGGGAATTGGCTCTGAGGTCAGACCCAGAGAGTGGTAGTCGACAGAAGTGAATCATTATGGTGCTCCGTGACCAGTGGTGTCCCCCAAGGCTCCGTCCTTGGACCTGTACTCTTTAACATCTTCATTAACGATGTGGACAAGGGTGTCAAAAGTGGCCTGGCGAAGTTCGCCGATGACACCAAACTTTGGGGAAAAGCGTCCACACCCGAGTATAGGCTGGGGATCAAGGCTGACCTGACCAGGCTTACAAAGTGGCCAGATAAAAACCTTATAACATTCAATATGGAAAAATGCAAGGTACTCCATCTCAGGGAAAAAAGACCTGCATCACGCTTAATGGGTCGGCAGTGCTATGCTTGCTAGCACCATGGCCGAAAGGGACTTGGGAGTCATGATTGACCACAAGATGAACATGAGCCACCAATGCGATGTCACAGCAGGTAAAGCACTCTGGCTTGCATCCATAGATGCTTCTCAAGCAAATCCCAGGATGTCATCCTCCTACTGTACTTGGCCTTGGAGAGGTCACAGCTGGTGTACTGCATCCAGTTCTGGGTTCCACAATTCAAAAAGCATGTCAAGAAGCTTGAGAGAATCTAGAGGAGAGCCACATGCATGATCAGAAGGCAAGAGAATAGGCCTTATGAAGACAGGCTGAGAGCCATGGGACTCTTCAGCCTGGAGAAGCGCAGGCTCAGGGGGGACCTGGTGGCTGCCTATAAGTACATAAGGGGTATGCATCAGGATCTGGGGGAACCTCTGTTCCCCAGAGCACCCTGAGAGATAACAAGGACTAACGGTCATAAACTCCTCCAAGACTGTTTTAGGCTGGACATAAGGAAAAATTTCTTTACTGCTCGAGCACCCAAGGCCTGGAATAAACTCCCTCCAGAAATGGTGCAGGCACCTACTCTGGACTCATTCAAGAAACATTTGGATGCTTATCTTTCTGGGATCCTTTAACCTAGCTGACTTCTTGCCCCTGGGGCAGAGGGCTGGACTCGATAATCTTCCAAGGTCCCTTCCAGCCCTATTGTCTATGAAATCTATGAAATCCACCCCCAGTCTCTTCTCCAGACTAAACAACCATAGTTCTTTCAGCCTTTCCTCATAAGTCTTGATTCCCAGGTTCCCAGTCATTTTTATTGTTCTGCCTTAAATTCTTTCCTGTCTACCTCCTCCTTGAAGTGTGGGGTCCAAAACTCAACACAGTACTCCAAGTGAGGCCTTACAAGGGCTAAATAAAGCAGAAAAATCACTTTCCTTGATTTGCAGGTAGCACTTCTATTAAGACAACTCAAAATGCTGTTGACTTTTTTCCTCAACACGGGCCATGTACAGACATTCAGCTTCTTCTGGGAGAGTCACTCATCTCCCAAGAGAAACCATGAGTGTACAGATTTCTCCCAGAGGAGAAATTACCACTCCAAGAGAAAAATAACCTGGAAACAATCAAGGTTATATCACTCCCAGTTGAATCTTCTAGTTTCTCCTGGGAGACTTAACATCTGTATATGTTCTCTTCTAAGAGAAGCCACAGCACAGCCCTCCAGCATCCCAGGGTGCTTTGCTTTCCCCCCTTTCCCCTCCCCCCCGAGACAGTGCATTGCTTACTAGATTCTGGTGCTCCAGCCAAGTGAAAAGCAGAATACAACCCCTATACAATCCCCACATTGTTATGCAGGCAGACACAGGCAGTTTAGGTTATCCATTCATATCTGCCATCTGCACTGCTACCATCTGTCACAAGGCAGACTGAAGGAACCTGCAGACCATGTGTGCACAAGGGCTCCCTGGATGCATAGTGTCAGTACTGCAAGCTCTCTGCTCTTCAAAGGCTCAGCATTTGAATGTGTCTACATGCATCTCCACCTAAGTATTTCTACCAAGAAAACAAACCCAGAAGAATTCTTCCAGATTATATGAACATGTGTACAGAGCCTTATGGTCTACTGCACCTCCCAGGTCCTTCTCAGAATACTATAGCCTAGCCAGTAATTCTCCAGTCTGTATTTGTACATGCAATTATTCCATCCCAAATTCAGGACTCTGGACTTGTCCATGCTAAGTCTCATATGATGGATTGGGACCTGCTTTTCCAATCTCTCCAGGTCATTCTGGATCCTAGCCTGATATTCTGGAATGTCTGCAACTCCACTTAATTTGGTGTTGTCCACAAATTGGCTAAGCATGCAGTCAATCCCATTGTCCAAATCATTCATGAAGATACTAAATGATACCAAATTCAAAATAGACCCCTGGGGAACACCATTGATGACTGCTCACTGAGGATCCGACCAGATATGAACCCACCTTACAGTTTTTCCATCCAGCCTGTATTTACTTAGTTTGTTAATGAGGATGTCATGGGAGACAGTGTCAAAAACATGGCTGAAGTCAAGGTATATCATATCCACTGCTCTCCCCCCATCCACATAGCCTGTCATCTTATCATAGAAGGAAATCAGGTTGGTCAGACACAACGTGTTCTTGGTGAATCCACGCTGTCTGTTCCTGATCATCTTGTTCTCCTCTAGGTACTTCACAATGGATTCCTTGAGGACCTGCTCCATGATCTTTCCAGAGATCAAGGTGATGCTGACTGGTCTGTAGTTCCCCAGATTCTCCCTCTTCCCTTTCTTAAAGGTAGATGCTATATTGCCTCTTTTCCAATCATCTCTGTATGTTACCCAATAGTTTTCAATAGGCCAAACTTCCACTTTATACTGTACCTCAGGACACATATATGTTGCTTTTATTTGTTAGCCAACACCTTTGTTTATTTTCCTGCTTGTCCTTCCTGAGTAAACTATAACCATCCATGACCATACTTCAGTCATGTGAACTATCCTGACATATCTCCATGATCTGAATTCTACAATAAGTCTGTGCTTGTACTAGGACCTCTAACCCTTCCTGTTTGTTCTCACATTAGTATAAAAATATTTCAATTATCTGACTTATCTTCTCTCTGAGAACATTACTAAGGCTTCCCTTATTGTTTCCCCTTTATCATTGTTTGTCCAGGTCTCCAGGCTCTTTACTTTCCCCTATGCTTTTCTCTCCACCCCGACATGAACTTAGTTTAGGATACCCCCATGCAATTTTTCCCAGCTAACCCCTCAACACACTAAGACTGAGAAGTAGCCCTCTGCATTTTTTCTACCAAAACTAATGGTTACAAAGCATAGCTTAATTTGTTTTATATAAAGAGATTGTAAGTTCTTTGGGGCTAGGACTATCTTTTGGAGGGTCCTAGTCCACATCCGAGCAAGCCATCAAGGTACTACTGTAAATAGTGCATATTTGGGATAGAAACTTTTTCCTTAATCAAACACAAATTGCAGTAGTTTTGTGTTTAACCTGATTCTTCACTGATAATCTTTGTATATGTAGAAATAAACATATGGCTATGAAGCCATATCATAGGTTCCTGGTCACTTCAACAAGATAGGTAAATGTATCATTACCATATAGCACATACTGAGCTGGACATATTTTTTGCAAAGGTTTACCCGTTCTACATGTTTGTGTGCAACAGCACTTGTTCTTGTTGGTTACAATGTTGTATCATGGACCCAAAACTGAATGTACACACATGCTAAATATAAAGAGCAACTGTGCCTTTAAAATGACAAATGATGGCCACTGCTTCATTTACAATTTAAAGAACACACATTAATGATGAACAAATAAACCTTATCAAAAGGGCACTATTTCAATTTGACACAATGGCTATATCCTAGCCAGCTATTGAAATTCTATAACCTGAATAGGAGAGGTACAAATGCGTTGTAAGGAAAAACAAATCTTTCAAATTGCAATTCATTTTTCACTTCAGAATTATAATGATCAGCCATGATCCATAACAGACGGATCATTACCCCAAACTGTAATAAATTCTGAGCTTTCATATCATAAGCACCTCAAGAAAAGGAGCAGTAGCAAAGCTTATAGTTCACGTATTTCACTTCAGATTATTTGGGATATACTTGGATCAGAATGTGATATAATTAACATCTATTTTTATGCAAAAATACAACCAAAATCCATGGCTAGTGAACAGAAAAGTCCAATATAGTTTGTTCTGCATTTTCATTTTGAGTTAGATGACTTGAAGGAGACATCAACTGACATGGGCTGGAGTAAGTTTTGATCAGCAACTAACAAACAACTTTTACCTCAGACAGTCCCTAATTAAGTCCCCAATTTAATTCTGTGTCTGTGTGAAATGGCTAAGTCCTATTTCACATAATAAAAATACTCTAAATTGGACTTCAGTGGTGCCTGACTTTAATTTCCAGAATTGCCCCCTTGTTGGTGTAAATCAGCATAGCCAGTCTCTACCAACTGAGGTTTGTGAATATTAACTATGCAGGCTCAGATTCCAGATGTCACCACATAAGTCCCTTTTATGTACTATATATAAGATACATATTTGTTCAGAGTGAAATCTTCTCAATTTTTAAGACAATAAACTATACTAGCTGAAATGCACAAAACATTTGCAATTACATTTTTATTGCAGAAGTATTTCTTTAAATACAGGATTTTTAGTTATCCTTTGACTGAATACTTTAACAGAATCAAAACTTCTCACCATCAAAAAAACTACATAAAGCTGTCCGTATGTAAGCACAAGCTGAGGAATATAAATACATATTTTGTCAAAGGTCTGACCTTGTGACTTGTTTATAGTCATAGAATAAGAGGGTCCTTGTACACGTGACTAGAGGCCCTTGTTCATATGAGGAAATTGCCCCTTTTAGTGGTTTAACTGCTCTTTTTAATTATTTAATTGCATAACAGTGTACACATTCAGCGGCATGTTATGATTAAATTTTGTAACAGTATACACGTTTGCCAGGTGTGCTCAATGAAGCTCAGACTTGGCAGGCTTCTAACTAACACCCTGCCCAGGCAGTCCCAGGGTGACATTGCCACTGTGGAGTCAAGCACCAGGTCCCTTGCAGCTCAGGGGCTGTACGACCCGGTGGTAGCTTGCACGGGAGGAAAAAAAAAAAGTGGCAAAGGGCCTGATCTTTTTTTTTTTCCTCCTGCCTGCAGGAACCTGCCTGCATCTCCCACAGGTGGGAAGCAAGCTACTGGTGGGTCACGCAACCCCTGAGCTGAGGGGGATCCTGCTGCTTCCCTCTATGGTGATGGCACCCCCTGAGCAGCACTTACCTACTGGCACCCCATCTGGACAGTCTTGGGAGGTACCGCTGCTGCAGAGGGAAGCACTGGGACCCCCGCCGCTCTGGTCCAACAGGCAGATTGCCCCAACCACAGAATAGGCAGGCAGGCTCCAGGAAAAAAAAAAAGGATTGGGCCCCTCACCACTTCCCCACCCCCACTTCAGCAAAGCATGCCCGTTCTGTGGCGGGGGGCCACGGTGCTTCATACTAGCTGTGACTTGCCTGCATATCTGTTTGAAATGCCTCAGGAGTCTAATATTATAAAAGCCTTAATCTGTCTGTCTGTCTGTCCATAACCCATTATTCGTGCTCTGATTGGCTGACTGAAACAGCCAATCAGAGTGTAAATAAGCATTTGGACAGGAGGTGGTGGCACAAGGGAGTGCTACCATGACAGCGGGGACACAAGGGATGGAACAGGGCAGGGTGAGGCCAGCACAGCTGGCCTTGCTCCCCTCCCCCCACCCTGCTTCCTGGAGGCAGTGGCAATGGAGCAGATGAAATGAGGTGAGCGAGGCCAGCAGTGCTCCTTGGAGGTCCTTGCTCCTTGAAGGTGACAGCAGCAGTGGCACAGAGAGAAGTGGGGTCAGGGCACCACGGGGAGGGTGAGGCCACTGGCACTGGCCTCAGCCCACCCCTCCCCCCTTCCATCATCACTGCCTGCAGGGCTGATGCGGCGGCAGTGGGGGAAGGAGGAGGCCCGATGGGGGTGGGAGGAGGAGCAGGCGGGCGGCAGCGGTGGCAGTGAAGTGAGAGGAGGAGTGACTCGGGCTTGATGTGGGGAGGGGAGTGAGGAGGAGCAAGCCCAAGTGGAGGGAGAAGCCAACCCGCTGCAGTAGTGGTGGGGAGCAGCAGGCCTGGCCTGGCCCAAAGTGGCAGCGGTGGGGTGAGGGGAGGAGCAGGTCTCCTCCCCCACTGAAACCCAGGCCCACACCTCTCCCACGTCCCCCTCCCCTGCATTGGCCCTGAGCCCACTCTTCCCATCCACCCTGCAACTGTCGGGTCGGCACCGGTCCACTGCTCCTCCCCCCGCTGCAGCGGCCCAGCTTCTCCCTACCCTCAGGTCTGGTCCTCCCCTGCATTGGGTCCAGGCCCACTCCTCCCCTCTCCCCACCACTGTGGCGGGGAGGGGGGGAGTGGGCCCAGATCCCAAGCAACAGGAAGGGAAGGCAGAGTGGGTCCAGACTCGGGCAGGGCATGGGGCTCCATACCCACCCATTCCCTCCTCCGTCATTCTTGATGGGCAATTGGCTAGTCTCTATTAATGACCTGCTTATTGTGTCTGTCCAGAGCACTCTGATTGGTTGTTTCAGTAAGCATTGTGATTGGCTGCCCAGAGAGCCGATCAGAGTGCTCCAGACAATCAAAATAAGACTATTTTTATTATAGATGTTTTGAGGGTGACAGAATGTCCTTGCATATTTCTGTGTGCAACTAGGCATTCAATCATTGCACTTAAAATGTTCTTACAAGATTGAAAGATTATACTTGGATGAGGGACCTTCCCAGTGTACCCGTGGCTGAGAGCTTCAGCACTTGGGAAAAAATAGATATACTAACTTCAATGGCAAATTTTTGTCTCAAGTCCCCATCTTGCAAAGAACTCCTTTAGGGTGGACCTCAATTGATGTCAATGCAGCAGTACATGGTAGACAGAGGGATCTGCCCAGGTAGAGCAGGATGTTATTTGTTATAATTTTCCATCTATAGGAACTAATTATTGGGGGTTTAAATTCATCCCCCCCTCTCCCACTGCAGGGAGGCAAGCAATTGGGGGGGGGGAGGTAGTACGGGAGGTCAAGCAGCTTGCCTCTGCTTGTGCCTGCCCCCCACAGCCTTGCCCTCACCTTATCCCTCTGCCTCTGCACCCACTCCTGACCCAGCCTGTTTCCCCCATCCCCATCCTCACTCAGCCTCTCCTTTTCTCTCCTCCACATCTCCCAGCCTCTGCACCCCGTCCCTGCTTCTCTCTTCCCTCCCCTCCAGCCTTTACTCACTCCCTCCTCTGTTCCCTCCCTCCCCTTACCCTTGCTCCATGCTAGCAGGCTCCATCCCCATTCTAGCCTGGGGCACTGAGCATGGCCTCAGCCCAGGCTTGTAGTAGCTGTGTGGGCTGCATGCCACTGCTATGGGGCCCCAGCTATGCTCAGTGCCCCAGGCTGCAGTGTGAATGGACCCTGCCAACATGGAGCAAAAGTAAGTTGCAGGGGGTGGGGGAGAGAAGGGCATGTGGTAGAGAAAAGGTCATGTGGGGAGAAGAGAGGTGATGGGGTGCTGAGATGACAGGGGGGTAGAAGGATGACAGCAGCTGTGGCTACAGACCTGACCCCAGGTAGAAGTTGGAGCTCAAATCACAGCAGCTGCCTGCCCGCTCCCCCCGCCCTCATACTGGATCCTAAGACGAAGGGCTTTCCCCCCGTACTAAATAGGGAAAAACCTCTCATTTTAAAATGGAGTAAACAGGGCAGATGAGGGTGACGACTGCTTTGAAAAAGCTGTATCTATCGAAAACAGAAATAGGAACAGTATTAGATCCACTGACACATTTTAAACTGGTAATTCAAAGTTTCAGATTCAGCTGAAATTCTACAACGTGACTTTTTAGAAACAGAATTGCATGACAGCATCTAGCTAAATATTTCTGCTTGCCACTCACCCCTTTTCCAATTATTCTGAATATTTCATCTAAAGGTTTGAGTCTTCTGGTGTACAGCTTAACTCTTCAGGGAGTGAGTGATAGATGTGAGGAACACACAGATAGTCAGGAAGGCTTTCGACACAGTTCCTCATTGTACCACTACACAAGAATTTATTGATCTTTAGAAATGCTTCCCAAATGCAATGACCTTATTGAAGCTCATCCTTCTCTTGAGAATCCACCTGTACTGAAAAGACTCAGAAGGCTCAGATTCAGCCCTGTTAGAAAGGTAGGAGAGTTTAACAGGTAAACCCCTGCTCAGTTCCCACCAGCTCTAAGCACAATCCTGCAAGGTGACTTTGCCGAGATGACCCTTACCACTGACAAAACCACTTCTCCTCAGTAGGATCTAGCTTACTGTCTAGTTACATATTTGTACCGTACCATTTAAACCAATGACCTGCTGTTAATCTTGTGCCATACTCCTTAGGAATATCAGTGCAGGGTTAAAGTGATGAGACAACAGAGAAGGTAAAAGGCTGGACATTGAATTGAAGTTGACAGTTTAGTAGAGATGCACACAGAGTGGTCATAACCTTTCACAGAAATCCTAAATTGCAGAGACAAGATTCCCTAAACCCATTAAACACTGTGGGATTCTAATGTTGACTTGATAGGTTCAGTCCTCCATTAGTGAAGAAAAACAGATACATGTAGAAACCCAGGCATTATAAGCATATAAGGATTCACAAAATAAAACACTAGAAAACCTACTGCAAGTCAGGGTTTCTCAACTATTCCGTTGAGTGGTCACATACTGAGGGATAGCTTCCTGAACCAGCTTCCCTTTTCACTCCACAAAAGCAACTATTTCAATGAAAAACAACAATGATGAGCTTAACTTCCTTGAATATCTTCTGCTTCTTATTCCTTGCACAATTGCCATCTCCTTTTTCTCTCCTTTGCAGTTCATCCTGTAACCAGATATTTTGTTCAACAGTAGGCCTGTGAAAGTAAGGAGCTATTTGATCCAACTTTGAATCCAGCCACTTCAGATGCCAGGGATCCTATCTGGCGCTTCAGACTGGGTTCCTGCTTCGATCTGGCCAAAGCGGTTCCAAAGCTTTGGAGCTGCCTCAGAGATCTGGCCATAGGGTATAATGGGGGATCAATGAGCTATCTATAACTTTGTTGTTTTTTGTCCAATTAAGATTAAACTTGCAGGGATGGTAGCCTCCACTGAGCATATGAAGCCTGCCATGTTTCAGG
Source organism: Alligator sinensis (assembly GCF_000455745.1). Classification (NCBI taxonomy): domain Eukaryota; kingdom Metazoa; phylum Chordata; order Crocodylia; family Alligatoridae; genus Alligator; species Alligator sinensis. The sequence continues at coordinate 1,512,689 of NW_005841908.1, forward strand.
AAAATCAGTGCAAGGCTTTGGGGGGAACTGCACCCCAAATTCTTGAAAGCAAAACTCATGTCATGTGTATGTGTTACACTACAGTGGGCTGAAAACTGATGGGGTGGTGGCCCCTGTTCAGGCCACAAAGCCTGCCAAGTTTCAAGGAGATAGGTGTAGGGGTTTGGGAGCAACTGCACGTCAAGTTGCTGACAGGCAAAACTTGTGACATGGGTGACCCTGTGTGTGTTAAGGCGCAGCGGGCTGAAAACTGCAGGCCTGATAGCCCCTGCTACAGCCACGAAGACTGCCAGCTGTCGAGGAGATCGGTGCAGGACTTCTGGGTTCTAGGGCTCTGCAGCTCTGGCTGCTGTCAGGCAAAACTCGTGACATGGGTGCTTGTGCAACTGTGTCTGTCTTGGGGCATGGAGGGGGTGGGGGGAACTACTGCAGGCCTGGCTACTAAGCTACTTGGTTACCAGTTACCAATCAATCATGATTCACTCAGGGACCAGCGCAATACACTAGTAGCTACTAGATAATTAGTTAATTAGCAACGATTAACACCTACAAAATCACAGACTAAGAAGAGGAAATAATCAATACAGATAATCAACTGCCCCAAAATAGAGACAGTCAGTTGCACAAGCACCCATGTCAAAAGTTTTGCCTGTCAGCAGCTAGAGGTGCAGGCCCCAGAACCCAGAAGCCCTGCACCTATCTCCTTGACAGCTGGCAGGCTTCGTGGCCACAACAGGGGCTACCATCCCTGCAGCTTTCACCCTGCTGCGCTTTAACACACACAGTGTCACCCACGTCACGAGTTTTGCTTGTCCGCAACTTGAAGTGCAGTTTCGCCCAAACCCCTGCACTTATCTCCTTGAAACTTGGCAGGCTTTGTGGCCTCACCAGGGGCCACCACCCCTGCAGTTTTGACCCCACTGTGGTGTAACACATACAAGCGACATGAGTTTTGCTTTCAAGAATTTGGGGTGCAGTTCCCCCCAAAACCCTGCACTGAGCTTCTTGAAACTTGGCAGACTTTATACCCTCAGCAGAGGCTACCACCCCTGCAAGTTTCATCTAAATCAGACAAAAAAACAATAAACTTATAGATATTTCGTTGGTTCCCCATTATACCCTATGGCCAGATATCTGAAGCAGCTCCGAAGCTTTTCCGAAGCAGTTCGGAAGCTCTGAACCACTTCAGAAAGCCTAACAAAGCCAGCGCTTCAATCCAGACACACTGCTTTGGATGCCGAAGCATCCGAAGCTTCTCCGGATCCGAAGCATGGTCCAAAGCCTCGCACAGCCCTATTCAACAGTATTAAGCATTCACAATTATTACTTACACCCATGATGCAGCCTTGATTAACTGAGGCTACATATACTAAATTCTGATAACTAGGAGTGTCACTGAGCAAATATTAACACCTTCCGAGGGGCTCCTCAACTACAGGCTCCCCTAACCCTGACTCTCATAGCTACCTAGGGGCAGCAGGGGGTGCAAACTTCAGTTTCTTTGCCAAGCCAGAACTGCTAGGACAGGGACCAGGACTGGGGTCGGGAGAAGGAAAGGTAAAAGGAAGACTGAGTACCCAAAGCTTTATTCTTAAGACCTGAAAGAACATGGTGAGTGGGTTGCTGCACTAGCTGGCTTTGCAGTCCATTCTCATATTTCCAGGGGCCCAAAAGCGGTGGTTGAAGTCTACTGGCTGGCTTCCACCATCATCTGAAGTAAACTGAATTAGCTTCAGCCTTTAGGTAATTGCAAGTCTGAGGTACATCACAAAAGGAAAACTGGGTCAATCTCATTCATTAGTAGTAATTAGCAAACAATACTGCATGTTTGTCTCCAGGGTACTCTGCAGACATTACTCCTAGCAGCATTTCTATGAGCTAGGCAATATTTTACAAGCAGAGAAACCAAGGCCTTCTTTGATATCCCTTCTCTAACAAATCTCTCACTGACTAAGAGCCAGGATTAGACATCCAGAGCCCCGAGCTCCTTCCTCTCTCCCACAGGTACCGTGTCGTAGCAAGGGGGGAGGGGGGGCAAGCAGGACGATCACCTTGAGTGCCAAAGTAAAGGGGTGCCAACAGTTGTTACCCAGCCAGCGCAGGGCACAGGGTGCAGCCATGAGTGGTTTGTTTGGAGGGGGCGGGGGGCGCAATGATGGGGGAAGGGCAGCGTGGCTCCTGCCCTCTGTGCATTTGGAGGGGTGACCCCTGGATCTGTGCATAGAGGGGAAGGCGGGCTGCCTCTGTGGGCTTTGCCCTAGGCACCAAACTTCATTGCTACGGCACTGCACAAGTATATAAAATATACAGCATTTTACTGTGCAGGAAGAGGGGCAGTGATATAAGTTGGCCCCTGTTGTAAAGCTGTGTAAGGGTCTCCTGGTATACCAGTCACTGGGCTCCTGTTAACCAGAAGCAAAAGAAGGCAGGGAACACACAGGACTGAGGCCACACTGCTAGTTTAGCAACGCACAATTTGCTGCAGTCTAAGGGTCTGAGAGGATCAAAACAAAACAATCCCCGGCTTCTCCCCCCCCAAGAAAACCTATGGAAAAACCCTAGAAAAGACTGTGCCTGTGTGAAACACTGTGTCCCCTGTTCTCCTCCTGCAGAGCCATTCCGTTCCCTGGAGAGGCCGGTGTCATAAATGCTACAATCCAGCCCTCTGAGACTGTAAATTCTGCTTTCTCCTTTTGCATCAGTATTTCCCTGAATAAAATTTCAGTTACAGGTATATAAATCAAACAAACAGGGAATATTAGTCTTATCCTTATAAAGAACAATTTACTGCGATATGTTTGTCTGAAACTCCTGTGCGTGATAGTTTGTTGGCTGCCCCTGTGCAAATGATACAGTAAATCAGCCAGCAGAGCAGAGATTTCTCAACACCGTCTGTATATTTTACCTGTGCAGGAATAGGGATTTTTCATTTTGGATATCATTTGTGGCTATACGCAGAGAGTCTGCACACTTTCAGCCTGAACCTGCATCTTTAGTGAACTTTGCTACGCTTAATTTCAGTGGGTAAGGACTACTCTATAAGCAATGCAGGTTCAATCATTGACACAAAAATATTAAGCTATTCCCTAATGTGAGCAACATCTCCAGAGAGCATTATTTTATGCCCATGTGCTTTCCTGACAACCATCCAGGAACTCCCTCTCTTCCCATTCATTCTTACAAAATGTCCCTGTGACAGTTAAACAGATGGAAGAAAGTAGAACGAGCACCATATGACTAGCCTGCACCAGTAGCTCCCCCCTGCCAGGTGGTGAGTGTCCTCAGACCTGCAACCTTACAAAGACTGGCAACTAGAAGGGTGGGCCATCCTTCTAGTTTGAATATTAATACAATGAAAAGAAGCAAAATAACCATAAAGCGTGTTATTTTGTTCTGGGCCTTTTTTCTTCAATAATGAGACTGTCTAACATCCAGCTTAACTGTAAAATGAAGGTCTCATTTTTGAGGTTTTATACCAGTATCACTTGTATTACAGAAGAACAGAATATTATTGCACAGGGAGAAAAGCCGCCTACAATAAAACTCTTTATCTTCAAGTCAATAGATAGCGAGGTGTATACACTCTATGACTATGCTAAATTATACAGCCTTCTACTCTACAGTGCCCTAGCAGACAAACTGCATTACTCCACATCGTGACTGTATCAATTTCTTTTTGCACCTCTGTTCTTTCTGGTATATGGTAGATAGGCTGTGTCTTTGACTGCAGTGTCACTTCAGCTGAAGCTGCACACTATTTACTGTTCTACAAAAAAACCCAAATATTTGTTTTCCCATCCTTTTAACTGAATATTAACTCCACAGCATGGTTTACATTTCTGGTGTAATGTTATTTTAAGGCCTCATGAAAAGTCTCTGCAGGCTAGTGCGACAGTATTAAAGCTTCATATTGCCTCTGTCATAAACCTCATAAGTGTCTACTAGAATTTAAGAGCAAAGTATAAAAGGAGGGGGAAATGTAGAAGGTTTCCTGAAGTTGCTCTTCTGTCTCTCAGAATGTCTGACTGTCAGGTTCTGCTAGGTTATCATATAATCATGAAATAGAAACTACTGAAAATGCAAACTTCTTCTTCTGGTATTTGGTTGCAGAATCCTGAGAGGAACCCAGTTGGAGTGCTAGTTACCAGCCTGAGATTTGCACTGTACTAACAAGCAGAATAATGCACATGCTCATGTTATCCCCCTGTCTTCCTGCATATACTAAAACATACTGGGTACCAAGAGAAAAATAAGAGCAGTAAATTGATTTAAAGGGATAAAAAGAACACTACACCGTCAGGGTGTTATGCACCCATCAAATTTCAGCCTCCAGAACCTCTACTTTTGGAACAAATAAAGTAAAACATTTGAGGGCCTTGTTACACTGTAATTTTAGGCAACTTCTGGAACTCTTAACCCCTGGATTGATTGCATATTAACACCTTTTAAATGTGTTAAAGCACATGTCATTCAGTTTAAAGTTACGCCAATCCAGGGCAGGATTATCTCTAGTCTGCCTAATTTTGCTTCTTTTCTATTAAGGTGTGGCCAGTCCTATTCTGCCCAAACTGAAGTCCTCCAGTATCCCAGGTTTCAGTGGCCCCTCCTAAGTCAGGGTAGGGATGCTGGGGCACAGTCGGGCTGGGCCCTCTGCCCTGCTGCTGCCAGCAGGAAGAACCAGTGCTGCAGCCCTATAGTGCTTGGCAGCTGCGGCCCCTCTCAGACTTGCTCACTGCTCCAAATATCTGGGCCAGACTCAGGCCATGGTTACTGTAGGAGGTGGCAAGTTAGTGCCCACCCCTCCCACTGACCCATGGTTGAACCTAAACCCAGGCCCATGCTCCACTGTAGTGTGTCCCCTACCCTGTACCTACATCCCCAGGATCCAGACAGGATTCCACAGTCTGGAATTGAGCCTGAAGTGGCCTTCCAGGAGTTTGCATCCATTCCTCCTGGTCTTCCCCAAGGATGCCTTGGTGAACAGCTGTTCACCAAGTTCTTCATGTACTGCCCTGATGTATCAGTAAGCCACTACCAAAGCCCCTCTCAGCCTTCTCTTCTGTAGGCTGAAGAGGTCCAAGTCCCTCAGCCTCTCCTCATATGGCTTGTCTTGCAAGTCCCTGATCATACAGGTGGCTCTTCTCTGGACCCATCTCAAGTTTTAACATGTCCTTGTTGAAGTGTGGCACCCATAACTGGACACAGTACTCCAGCTGTGGTCTCTGTGGCAGAATACCACCTCTGTTTCTCCCCAAAAACTGTGCTCTGTGATAATTTGGTTAGGATGGGCACTGCAAAGGGTACACACATTACCCTATTTCTTTTGGTAACCTGAACTGGATACATTCCTGAGGATGGGGGGAAACCTGCTTCTTCTGCCTATGTGACTGGCATCACATACCTGGGTGAGAGGCTTGGGCTCCCTGGTGGACTAGAGACTGCCAGTCTGCCCAGCAACTAGTGATGCATTTCAAATTGGTTGTCTGACAGCCAACGGGTGCTGGCTTCCTATGGACCAGGTAAATGAGGTCATAAGGGCTATATAAGTTAAGGACTGCCCAGAAGGAAGGGGCAGCAGCCATGAGGAAAACTCAGAGAAAGAGAAGAGCTAAACCATCTGAAACTTGCTCTCTCTCAAAACTCATGATCAAGGAACTGCCTGCCTCCAGAAGGAATCTCCACCTGCCTCTGGATGATACTTGTGAGTAAGCTACCTCAGATCTAACTAGATATATAGCTTGCAGTAACTCAGATGCATGATCAAAGCCTCCCCCAGCCACCGTTGGCTCTATGGGATTTCTCTGATACTACTCAACTCTGTACCCTATTCCAACCCTACTCCTTGTAACCAATAAAGTTCTCCTTTGTATATAGTGTGGGAGACTTATTGGGAGCAGATCTAAATTATGCCTTGGGGTCCCCTTGGTTCAACTGACTAAGGGAGACCACTACTTGTGCTTCCGACTGAGGGAAGCACCCCAAGTTCTTGAGGGGAGTCAAGTACCCTCGAGGGCTACTAGGCCTGTGTTTCTCAGGGGGCACAGAGCCAGAATCAAGCCCATCTCAGGGTGGTGGCAGTTCTACCCCCAGGCTAGCAGGTGTGCTCCAGGAAGAAGGTTAGCCAGCCATGAGGTGCCCCCAGGGAGGCACTCGGAGCCTGGAAAGTGGTCGGGTGCAGTGAGGTGGGTGGCTCAATGCAGGAGCACCTGCTACTGACCTGCCACAGTCTCACTAATGTGAAGTACAGTGGGAGTATCACTTCCTTAGTTTTGCATGAGATGCAACGGTTAATGCATGCCAGTGTGTTGTTTGCCCTGCTGGCCACAAGTTGTGGAGCTTGGCAACTGCAATACAGCAGCCCAAGGCCAGTTCCCACTGACCCTGTGCTCCGCTGGGCTGTGCAAGGTCTGGTCACCAGCTCTCCACACCTGGCTTGCCCAGCAGTGGATGCGGTTGGCAGACTCCTGAAGCCCCTGAACCCCCTGGTAGGGGTACGGGGAAAGGACTTCCCACCCCTGCCAGGCTTGGGAAGTGGCCATTAATGACTCGCCCTCCATGCCTGCTCTGTGCAGTCCAGCCCAGATGGGCAGAAACAAGCCCTGTGCTCTGTCCTGGGGGAGCTGGCAGCTGGACCCTGCACAGTTGGACCGTGTACAACCCAGCAGAATATGAAGTCAATGGGAACCAGCTTCAGGTAGCCACACTGCACCCACCGAGCTCTGCCCTTCTCCAGCCACCTGGCCCTGCTGGGGCACATGTCCAAGTCCTGGGCCCTGTTCCTTTTTTTCTCCAGAGATTGCCCCTCTGCACCACCACCAGCTGGACTGCCAGCCAGCTGGGCACCACTTGAGCTCTGAGGGGCCTGATCCTTTTTGGAGCTCAGATGGCACCCAGCCAGCCCATAGCCCAGGCAGGGACAGCATGCGGGGCTGAGGGTAGGCTCCAGACAAAAAAAAGGATTGGGGCCATCACAGCTCAAGCAGTGAGCCAGTTGTGCCCCAGCTTAACAAGCCTCTAGTGGCAAGTCCCAGTTGTGCAGGTGAGGGACAGTCACAGTCTCATCATAGATGGCTTTTCATCTTAAGGTGTGACTGCTCCACTAAGCTGAACACTTAGCCAATTAACATTTGTTCGTCTTACAGTATAAGGTGTAACAAGGCCCTCAGTTATTTTCAGGAAGTGGAATCATTTCTGGTTAACCCCTATCACCATCATATGAATCACTGCCGAAGAATTACTGAATCATAGACACAGAGGGAAGGGCAGGAGGAAGAACAATTATAAAATCAACTTAACCTTCCCTGCAAATGCACAATTGTTCTGTTTTTGCCTTATTCGATTCCATATGCCCCAGTTAGTACTGTTTCTAACTCCTGAGTAACCCGTTTGCTTTTAATTTTATACCTTTGTATCACCAGATATTGCACTCACTTCTTGGCGGTTACACTTAACAATACTTCTGAACATTTGTCATGCCCCACTTATCATTTTAGTCACTGCTTAATCAAAGCAGTTATCTCATTAAATATTGTGTTAATATTGTTTTCACTGCTTTGTGTTCTCAGACTACACTCCAGCTGGTCAGCACCTCTGAGGCAACTAGGTACTCTAAAATGAATGCAATGTGCTGGATTAGGTCATGGCAGAGTGATTCAAAAAGGAAATATAATTTCCCAGCTCTGAAACAAATCACTTCTAAACACAAAGCCCAACATCACACTGACTTTTTTTTTCTTTTACTTTTCTTGTTTTGCTGTCATATTACCTATAATATAATACCATACAATACGTTGCAAAATCACCTCAAGGTTCTCTTCAGCACTACTGCTTCTCAGATCTCAGCTTAAATCAATGTATTTCAAACTATTCTTCCCATGTGTTAGCTTGCATGTTTTCACATTGCAATTAGCAACCTGGTTTTATTGATCCTGCATATATATAAGACTATCCTCAGCAGATGTGCATTGTCATAAGTCCATTGACATATAAAGCACTAGGATAATTTAAACCAACTGAGGATGTATTCTATAGTGGATACTCCTGATACCAGTCAAGCTAAAATTAGAGTTACATTGCCTTTCAGACAAGAGAACTCCACTCCCACAGCAGAAATGCATGGCTGGTGGCTGAGAAGTTAGAGCAGACACATATTATACCAGCTGAACCAAGAGTTGGGGTGCCCAGTTTTATCCCTCATCATCCCTCCACGCTCAATGGTAAGAGTAATGCTATGCAAAATTTAAAAAAACACAACAGCAAATTATTCTGCAGCACAATAATATGCTAAACCCTGGATGTATTTATTAATCATGTTTCTTGTGGAAATGCCAAGAGCAGTGGTTCTCAACCTTTTCCGACTCAAGGCAGCTCCTAGCTTTCACTCCTTTTTGACTACAGAAAAATAATAGAGCAATTTTTCTTTTGCAAAGAACTGAGAATACCCAGTACAGGTCAGAAGGTTTATGTCCCCCTATAGAAAATCTCTGAGCCTATCTTTTGAATCATATGTAGGAGTTTTCACACATAACATTGCAGATATTATCCATCTCCTTGCAGCACCTGGTGCCCATGCCCATGGAAACCTAGGGTGCTGTGGCACCCTGGCTGAGAATCACTGGCCTAGGAACTCACCAAAACTGGAGCTCCACTAATGTGCTGGACACTGTACAACTACAGTGTATAACAGCTTACAATCTAAGCAGCAAGACAGCATGAGAAATGAACAGGATGAATAAGGCCTGGTCTGTAATGCAGAGTTTTGCAAACAGAACTCTTACGTTCAGCAAACCACAGTGTGTCTAAACTTGCAGCTCACCTGCAGTGGCAAAACCCTTCTGTCTGACACCATTTCTCAGACAAAAAAGATGCAGATGGCAGAAAGTGTCTACTGCTGCACTTTCTGCTGCTACAGTCCATTTTGTGGATGATGCTTTCTGTCAAGTAGTACAAAGCAATATGTACTACTTGTCTTACCAGCACAGCTGCTGAGAAGGTGTTGATCTGTGGGAGGGACTCCTAATTTCAACTCATTAGGAACAGAGGGTTGTTAGGCCTCCTCAAATGTTCCAAAGGTCAAGTAGTGGATTTAAAAGGGTAGTCACCAATAGGTATCGGCCTGCATCCCAGACCCACCTATGAACCCACTAGACAAGATTAAGAATCAAACAACAAAGCCATATTTAAGAGAAACAAATAACAACAACAGGAAACAACAGTGATTGGTATACTATATACAGATATGTACAGGATAGGATTTACAGCAACGAGCTACTGCCCAGAAGTGTCTGAAAAAATGTGTGGGGACAGTACTGCGCAGTAACAACTGTGCAGTCTGCCACTCATGTAGACATGGCCAGTCTCTTCCAGAACTACAGAGTCCAGGTCAGGGTTTAGGAAGAATCTGTGAGATGCCAGCTCAGGTTAGCTTTAGTCAGTCTGATAGCTAGTAGCAAGTCAGAGCAACAGTCTTTTCTGCGTCCAGTTGTGTCAATAAAGAATTCCCTTTAGATTCATCACAGCCATTCGCTGTCTCTGCTTTATGGAGAGGGATACTGTGGTGAGAAAGCAGAGGTGCAGAAATTGCCCAGCTGAGCAGAAAGAACACTGTGAAGCCCTGCTGACAGCTCAGTTGTCCGAGGCACTTGCTATGAAATTCATGACTCTACATGGGGGGAGTCCTACTCTGTGCATTTCAAATCCTAATTATTCAGCAGAGCACATACCTGTACAAGGCACTAGGTATTGGTGATTACTTCTAATCTTTTATATTAATGGAATCATATTCCCAAATAAACGAAACATGAAGAAAACTAATTATATTACTTGTTAACCTATACCCAGCTCCTGTGTTCTCCCCACTGTGTACTATTTTTATTAGTTTTCTTTCCTGACTTTAAAAGCAAATATTACACAAATCAAAAAGGAAAGAACTATAGCATTTTAATCCCATCACCTTTTCAGGTTGGAAATTCCCAGACCAATAAAGCAGCTAAAAACTCTTCTTTTCAACGGAGTTGCTCTTCACTGGAGCTGCTTTGTTCGGGGCCAACTCACTGCCTGCTTCATCAATCTGAACTACAGTTACAGATGACTGCTAACATCCTGCAAACTCATCCTCCTTCTGGTATTTGTAGGAACCACAGATCATTTCTGTTGCTTGCCTCAGTCTAGGCAGAGCCCATAGAACTGGCTTAGAATTGAAAATGTCTTTCTTCCATGATAGTCCTACAAAACCCCAGTTACCCTGCTTGTCCATAGATGTATATGGCACTTTACAGATGAATATTAAAGACAAGGCTTCCCCTCCTCCAAAAGCTGGCACTAATTTAATTTACATAGTAATGCATTGATTTCATGGATAAAAGAAGAAAGAGTAAGGACTGTTGACTGGATGGGATACTATAAACAATAAGAAGTGAAATGTGGAAGAGAACGAGTCTTTCTCCTTCTCAGAGACTGCCTCCTTATACTTCAGCACAGATGCAAGTGGTACTTTGTAGGGCAGCCCAGTTCCCATTTATGTGGCAGCATTGTATAAGGGTCAAGCACTAGACTGTAACCTGGGAGAACTCAGTTCTGTTCCTGTCTCTGGGTTTGCTGGGTGCAAATCTCATCAGCTTTTTTCTCAGTGGGTGCATTTACACAAAACACCCACTGCACGGATGTTACTACATGGTCATTTAGTACTTGCGTAACCAAATACTAATTGACTGCGCAGTAACTGGCATTATTGAGCAGTAGCATCCTGGCATGGTTGCCTAGTAACACTTACTGTGCAATAGCTTGTAACTACTGCACAGTAACGTTGCATCATGGTTCGTGCCATCTCATGTAGACGTGGCCAGTTTCCCCACCTGTAAATAGGGATAATGCCTTGAAAAATGTATTGAGCTCTATTGTTTAGAAATGACATGTAAGAGCTAAGCATTAGAAATGTATGAATTCCTGCTTTCTACCAGTCCAGCAGCATAAAGAGACCTTTGTGTATGGATCCAGGTTACATGTGCACAAACTAGAAAGACCCATTATATTGTTAGAGTGGTTTAAAATGCTATTGGTGTAAATGAGAATCAGGGTCTGTCTCTGCTCAAAGAACTTAAGAGCATAACAAGAGGAGAGGAATGTGCCCAGGGTAAAAGGAAAGAGGGTAGGAAGAAGAGACAAAGAAACAAAGTTGTGCTCAAGGAGCTAATTATTTCTTAGGTATATTCTGGAAGACCTCAAAGGCCCCAAACCATGACTGAGGGCTGGCTATGCACTGAACACACAGAAGGTATTCTCTGTTCTGGAAAGAGTTTGGAAGAAAAGGTGGACAAACTGAAAAGCACATGGATATAAAAACAACTTAGTACTTGTAACAGGAGTCCCTAATCCCTGCTACTAAATGCAGAGTAACAGCTGCAGTGAGGCAGATTGAAGAGCAGTAAGACTGCTTGTACAGAGGTAGGCTTCAGATGGAGACTGCAGAAAAGCAGGCTCCAGAACAGTAAACCTGCTAATTAGTAAAGGAGGAACCTTATGCCTTATTACATATGGGGTGTTTGGTGATGGGAAAGGGTGGAGCTAGGTAGGGGATTTAAACAGAGCTACTAGGCTGAGGCAGGGGTTGTGATCCAGGCTAAACTCTGGGACGGAGCTCTGCAGGGATTGAGGGAGTGTCCCACTAGAATATAAATTGGGTTATTTAATTGATAGACTTTGTTGATGCTTACCATAAGGCATAGGTGGCTTTTGGGGAGATGGGAGGCCACTGAAAATTCTCAGAGGGATGATGTAAATTTTACTATGGGATTGTAGGACCCCAGCTGTGTTTGGGGAGGGGATTGCAGAGCTCCTAGTTCAGGATTCGATGGGGATGGAATAAAGCCCCAGAGGTCTGAGCCTAAGTACCGGGCACACAGGCCCCTAGAGACAGATTGGATCAAAATAGAGGAGCCCAATAATCAGCCAGGCAGAGTGAAGCACTTAAAGGGTCACTGGCAATCTGAGCACACCCTCCCAAGTTTGTAACATCAAAAGGTGTGGCAGGAAATATCTAGGGAGGTGAACAACAGAGTAGCTCGAGTGCCTAGTAAGTCTCAGCAGGTAACTAGAGGATCCAATGTGCCACAGGGAAACAGGCCTGTCATAGTTCTGTGCAGAACTTGCAAATTACAGTATAGCTAAATCCAGGTTGCCATATCACAAACCTCCCCTGTCAAGCTGCCAAAACCCAAATTCCTCATAGTCCTTACTTGCAGAGCTCTATCAGATTTAGCTAAAAAAAAAATCTTGATGACTTGGGAAAGTTTTATCAAAAGTTTTACCCCCATCCATGGAGTCCAAATTCATTAGCATGCTTTTAGGCCAAGACTTATGCTACTTACTGTATTCCTCACAATAGGTAATGGGAAGTCTAAGAAATGCCAAATACCTGGTAACATTATCTTCTTATTTTAAGCAGATCTGGAATGTTTTCAGGGATGATCCAAGCAAAGGCAAGAATGTACCTTTTCATAAACTGACCTTGACAGCTGATTGTGATTCTCTTGGTTACCCTACACAGTACCTAATCCTGTAGTCAGTCCTATAGATTTCAATTGAAGTTCCGTAAAGTAAGATATTAGTTAATCTGAGTAACTGTATTCCAAGGTGGATCTCTTTTCTATAGAACTGTACTTTTTCAGTCAATACTCCTTTATTAATTTCAGAAATCATATGCATTTCTTACATATTGGAAGAAAATGTACAGATGTAAAGGAAAAACTGTACAAATACTGTTAAAGGAATATGAGTAGTACTAGGAAAAGACACTAAATTCTGAACAGTTTATAACTTAGGAGAAACATCTGTAAACTCAGACTTCTAAAGAGGCTAGAGTTAAAATCAATTAAATTTTAAAAGTAAAAGAGAAATCTTGAAATCTTGCGTTCTGAAGCTAAGACGACTGGACTCCAAGGCAAGCATCCACAATCAATATATAACCGTCATGAATATATTAAAAACCTCTTCCAATTTAATAAGCTTCTAAAGCATTTTGTTCAAGATACTAACAAAATTTCTACAACTCCTTTTACATTTATTGCATTTAGTGGCCCCTTCATATTTGATTTTGAAGACAATGTCAAAACATCTGACATGCATTTACACAGAGAACTGTGAATTTTCATATGCTGTTTAGAAATGTGAACTACTCATAGTACTAAGTGTCTACATGTGTTAATGCAACACAAGTTTACTATGCAGTAAAATATTGTGGAGTGTCTTCCCTGGGAGCACAACTACGCATGCACCCTGCTGGGAGCAAATCCACTCCCAACAGGAGCAGCCTGGTCAGGCTGGTACAGTCGTTCCTGCCCTGCTCTGCCACCCTGAAGCATCCAGGGGGAGCTCCAAGCTCCCTTGTGGGGGCTAGCCTGGGGGTTGGAAGGGAGCACAGGGCCATCCTGATGCACACAGTGCCAGGACAGCTCTGCTGCCTGCAGCAGGAGCTGTCTCCCAGCTCCATGCACATCAGGAAGGGTCCTGGTGTGCATGGGGCTGGGACACCGCTGCTGCTGCAACCAGCAGATTTTTCCAGCCCCATGCACATCAGGGCACACAGCTGCCAGCAAGCCCCATGCCCAGTGCGGATCCCCCACCCAGCTGGGGACTCACCAGGAGCAATCCCTCTTGTGGGACAGCTGCCAGCAAGCCCCTGGCTGCCAGGGATTCCCCACCCTGCAGGGGGCTGGCCAAGAGTTGTCCTGCTTCTAGGGCAGCTGCCAGTGAGCCCCATGCCCCGCAGGGCTTCCCTCCACAC
>NW_005841908.1:1526491-1547549 GCF_000455745.1 Alligator sinensis
CCACCAGCCCCCTGGGTGGGGAATCCCTGCTCACTCAGAGGTCTGCTGGCAGCTGCCCCACATATGGGACTTCTGCTAGCATGTCCCTGGTTAAGCAAGGAAGCAGAGCACTCTCCAGTCCCAGCACTGCTGCACACAGAGCCAGGACAGTGGGTGGGCAGAAAGCAACCCCATTCCTGCGCCAATCGGCTCCCAACTCCTTAGGGGAGCCTGGAGCTGAGCGGCCCCAGGGCCAGGGACAAAGGACTCCCCCATCCTCTGTGGCCCCCTACTGGTGTGACTGACTGGGGGCAAATTTGCTCCTGGTCAACATCTACACAAGTGGTACTGCACAGTAGCTAATGTGCAGTTAAGCCACTACCTGTATTTACAGGTAGTAGAAAAACATGCATTAGCCTAATTTACTGTGCAATAGCTACTGTGCAGAGTTACATGGTAACGATTTACTGCCCAGTAGATTAGTCTACTGCATACAGTAATGTATCTCGTGTAGACATGCCCAGTGATTAGGACAGCTTTGCATCCTGTACTTACACTGTTTACTGTTAGATGAAGTGGTTTATTATAATGAGGTTGTAAGCAAGTAGTATTTTGTAACTATTTGTGCTCTAGGAGCAAACTGAAGCTACTTGAGTAAAACCAAAGCACTTTAAAATTCTGGAAGTAAGAAAGTGATTCTTTCATATTCTGCCATGCTCGCTATGAAACAATTGCAAGGCAGGTGTCAATTATCTCTTGACCTTTTCCCTTGCAGTTGCATCAGGCTTTAGCGCTTGTTGTAATGTATTTTGTCTGAGTCTCTTCCCAATTAATATTCATCTCTTGCAGCCCAGACACCTTCTATTCCATCTATTTTCCATCCACATCCCTTCTAGTAGACATGGGGAAGTGATTCACATAAATTCAGAAATCTGAAAAGATCTGTTGTACCGGAGTGACATGGTCAAACTCACATTGGTTGCACAAATGTAAGTGAATGCAAAATTTTAACTTCACTCTCTCTTTAAAACAAATCTTATTCCATCTTCTGTGATATTATCATGTACTATTTCACTTGCTGTTACAACTATCCATGGCATATCCAGTTCTTGTTGCCATAGAGCAGGGCATTTTCTCTCTCGTGAATCTTCTTAGTATCTATTTGTTTTTACTTATGTTTCTTTGCTTTTACATAAAAAAATGTATCACAGAATTTTAATAAAGTTATTAGATAATCCTTAATGCATTTCACTCTGGCTACTATGAATTATCAAGCTCTTCCTCCTCAAATCGTTTGGTACCCCAAAAATCAACTGGATCCTTTTGCTTTGTATATTAAAGTAATTCTAATTAAACAGAAAACTTTTTGTGTCACTATACAGATCTTTAATGGCACTTGCTGCAAAGCATGAAAACATTTTTCTGAGAAAAATAATTGTTTAGCTGACTTTAATAGAACATGAAAAGCAATTACCTTACACTTTAGCTAATCTCTCAGTTGACAGTTTAAAATGCAGCCATATATTGACTTTTATTGCTATTAGTCTTTTATGAATTAGGTTACAAATTACCTGCCAAACCAGTTCTATTGTATAGAAATTTATGAAACACTTTTTGCCAGTATATGCTAAATATCTTCTTGCATGTTTGTGTGTTATTTTCTTTTCAGTGTTTATTAAAAAAACCCAGTAAGATAACCTTGAAAAATAGCTTTGAGGTTTCAGCTAGATCAGGCATTGAGAATCAAATCACTTTCTAGGATTTCCAAAACTGTCCAATTTTTCTAGGCTCAATCTCTCTCTTTTTTAATTTATAAATACATTACAACATTGTCAGCTTCAAGCATTTAAAAATCATGTGTGAATTCCTCACATGATTGGCTTTAAAATATGTTTTTGTTTTAAATAATAGCAGCATTTTTTCTATTTGTCCTCTGGTTCTGGAAATCTTAATTTTCCCATTTTCATTATTTTTCTATATCCCTAGAGATTAGAACCTTTTTTAAAGCTGTATGTAAAATGATTCCAGGGTGCAAATGAACAAAAAGGCAAGATGATAGACCTAGATGTACAATGCAGTGATGTAATTGGCCTTTATGTTGGTATAAAAAGGAGCTGCTACATAACAAAACCTGGCTACATCCACACAAATTACTTGAATCCAATTACTCCTCACCACTCCTGCCCCAAAAAGAAAAGAGGAGTAAAAATGATTCTGGTGTTAGTCAGCCTGGGCTACATGCCATGTGTCCACAGCTTAACTTGGGGGAGCCATTTGCTCCAGTCATGCTGTTCTCTGTAAACAACTACCTAGGGCAGGGGTAGACAAAATATTGCTCTGGGCATCAGGCAGCATAGGGAAGTGATGGCAGACATGGGGACACATGCCAAGCACCCCACGCCTAGCCAGGCAAGGCAGAAGCTGCAGCCAGTCAGCTCCTGCCCCAGCACCTCCAGCTTCAGCTCCCAGCCAACTTCCACTCACTCAGACGCCTGCAGGTGGCTGCCCCTTTGCCCAAGGTGGGCAGAGGGACTGGGAGCTGGAGCCCCATGTGCTGGGGCAGAAGCCACCTGGCTGCAGCTTCCCCTACCACCACCACCTGGCAGGGTGTATGGTGCCTGGCATGTGTCCCCAAGGCTTCGCTGCAGTGCAGCAGGGACAGGAGGAGGAGGAGTTGCTGCTGGAGGCGGGGGAAACAGACTAGCACCTGGGTGGCTGGAGCCACACCAGAAGCAGCCCCGTTGTTTGGGCTGGCCTGTGTGGCTAGGACCATGGTGCAGGATGCCCCAAGTGGGAGCAGATAGGGCTCAGCCCCATGAGAAGTGCTGGGGATATAGCCATGAGCCAGATGCAGAGGGGGGACCACACCTGTACCTCGGAGCCCAGCTGAGTTCTGCTGCATGCATCTAACATAAGTCTTTGTAATAATTTACCCATTGCAGTCTCTTTCCTTCATTTACAAAAATGTTTTATTTAAATCTGCCACTATCCCACTAGCACTTCTTCAAATCTATCAAGAGCAATAGCTCTTACTGGTAAATATAAAGATGCCTCCTCCAGCTTCTGGCCTCTTAACAAGCAAAAGGCAGGAAAGATATGCACCTTTATACCAAGCAAGTCATCAACACCTGTTCTGGGCAATGTGAGATAATGTGATTTAAATGCTTTAAATGCTGACAGGAGGATTCCACCATGCAATGAATGCCACAGTGCAGTGGTAGTGATACAAACAAGGAACGGACAGGGCTTCCAGCTCCACAGTTTCCCACCATTGCTAGTGCCTGGGGAGCTGCAACCATGGGAGCTTTTTAAGACAAATGGTAGAATGGACACCCCCAACTGGCACAGGAGTACTAGGTGAATGAAAGTTTAACCTGAGGAAGAGGTAGCTGGTGTGTGTTAAGTGGCGAATGTAGTAATGGTTGCAGGGCAGTAAACAGATGATAATGCTTGGCATTTACATAGAGCTTTTTGAAGCGCTGTAAAACATTGGAGTTTTTCTGAGGATGAGTCGTGACAACAATAATGTTTACCTAACAGCATCTAGCTCACAGCACCACGTGCTGAGAAAGGTAAGAAGTAGCGTCACAGTTTCATAGATTTTATTTAGTATATCCTTAGCCACGGCAGGACTCACCAGCTGAGCTCAGATGAGACAGTTTCCACAGCTTTCTCGGGTTGGCTGCTGCCCTTGCTTTCTTGATAAGGCCTGGGCCACGGTGACTGGGAGCTGAGGAACAGGATTGATTCTCACAGAAACATCTTGTAGCTCTGTTGTTCCTATATAGATTGGGTTTTGCCCGATCTCAAACCCTCTCTGTTTTGTTCTACCCTGAACACACGGGATGCTTGTTCATGTGACAATGTCATGATGTACATGTAACAAAAATGTCACTTTGTGTGGCTTAATGGCATCACACATTACGTGTGTGCCAGTTTTGGGGATTTTAAATGAGTTTGCATCATTGCAGCTTTTAGGCAGCTTGTCCCCTGGCCACAAGAGAGGTGGGCAGGCTCAGTAGAAAAATAGGATTGGGCCCCCTCCACTTCAGTCTTCTGCAGGTGCCTGCTGAAGGCAGAACTGGCGAGGGGCCTGATTATTTTTTTTCCAACGGAGCCTGCCCACAGCTGGTAGCAAGCTGATGGCAGGGGGGGGAGGCCCTTGGGTATGGGGGGCGCTCTCATGGCAGCGACACCTTCCAGGGCTGCCCAGATGGGCTGCTAGCGGGTCAGGTGCTGCCCCAGCTCGGAGACGGTACCCATCCCGATACAACTCTTCCCTGGGTGCATTGCCACCATGGAGGGAAGGCCCAGGGCCCCCCACAGCTCAGGTGCCACTCAGCCCACTGGCAGCTTGCCCTCTGGCCACATGCTGGCTCCAAAGAAGAAAAAAACCAACAATTGGGCCCCTTGCTGTAACATGGTGGAAAAATAAAGCCCCTAAATTGAAACAGTGGGTTTCAATTAAAAACCCACCGTTTCAATTTAGGGGCATAAACCCCCATCACATGTACAAGCACCCATGGGGTCACAATTGAGCAGAATCTGAGAGACCTCTGCATGGCCGGAGAAGAACATAATGTCACTTAGCTCAACCACCTTCTTTCAACAGATCCTGAAGGGATCCATGAGGCACCATTGAAACTAGACTGAGAAACTGTGTGCATGGAGAAATAAAAACTAGCTCACTGAATGGCAAAAGCCCCCCTAGAACACTAATCAGGTGTTATTTGGCTGATAAGTAAGTGGAACAAATGTTTGAACCTATCCTATTAATCCCTTAGATAATTTTCAATATCTTAAATCTGTCAAGACAAAATCTTTTCCTTTGCCATTGAAAATGTCCCTGAGTTCCTGAGGCAAATGCCTTAGAGAGGAAATCTGTCTGCTCAATATTGCACCCTCATGAGCACTTATATCTTTTCTGAGGTGTGATGTTCAGAATTGTTTATAGTACTCAAGGTGCAGTCTAACTACTTTATATACAATAATACTATCTTCCTTGATTTATATTGTATTTCTCTGACAATTCCATTTGCCTTCTTCAATACACAAGCACAGAGGGTTGAAGGCCACGGGGAATATCTCTATAATAACTCTCAAATTTATTTTGAACTCCTAGTAATATGCTGTCGTGCCTTTCTATTTGTTACTTGGTTGGATTATTTGTGCCAGAATCTGCAAATACCATGGCAGCTGCACTCTCCTGGGACAATGCAGATCACAAAGCTCAGGTATACCAGAGTACCAGCTCAGAGTACCAGAGAGCTGGAGAATTCAGCTATGGGACAGATTTCCAGTGGAGATCAGGCAAATCAAGTGTGATCTGATCATCAGAAGAAAAATGCTACAGAACCTTCCTCTCAAAAAGGCATTTCCAGCAGAAGAATACTACATATTTTGCATACCACATGCCCCAAAATAAAATATGCACCTTATTTCTGGAGAGGCAGAATAAAGAAAAACATGTATTTTCCAAAGATATGGCTGCATATAGCAGATACAGAGCCTAATGTTCAGCTCGCTCATCCCCACTTTTCTACTTAACCAAAAGTGGAAATCCTAGCTGTGGGTGGATCTATGCTTTTGAAAAGAGCTGAAATGTCTCCAGGGCTGTGAAAAAGAAGAAGAGAAACCAGGAGCAGCTAGCAGACAGCAAAATTTCCTGAAGACATTTTAGCTTAATTAGACCCTAAAAAAGGTGAGGTGACCATTTATACCTGTGGAGTGAAGAACAATGACCCATTAAGGCAAGTGACTCCCTCAGCTGCCTGAATACAGCCTGCAGAGTACCCCACTGCTACTCAAAGCTGATAAAGCACTTCATTTTATCTGATACCATCAGATGGTCATGGGACATCTATGCCAAGCATATTATTAGCCATCCGCAATCTGAAGAGAGTCAGCTTAGACCACAAGCCAGATGAATGGAGAAATGAACTGAAAAAGACCCAACCCTAGTTGGGTCAACCCGATCCTACCAATTTCCTCAACTCGTTGAAGTCAGCCCTCCTGAAGTCAAGGGCTACTGCCTTGCTGCAGGCCCTTGACACCCTGCGCTGGATGGTGAATTCCAGTAGGTGATGATCGCTATCACCCAGGTGGTTGAGGACCTGGACTTCCCTCACCAGGTCATTGTCTGTGGCCCTGCTGGACCTGGTCTTGGCCACAGGCGATGACCAGGTGAGGGAACTCCAAGTCCCCGACCACCTGGGTGATAGCAATCATGGCCTACTGGAATTTACCATCCAGCGCAAGGTGTCAAGGGCCTGCAGCAAGGCAGCAGCCCTTGACTTCCCAAGGGCCGACTTCAATGAGTTGAGGAGATTGGTAGGAGAGGCATTGCGGTCCCAGACAGTAGGGGAACTAGGTGTCCAAGATGAGTGGTTGTTCTTTAAGGAGACACTCCTCTGAGCCCAAGAGGTGACAGTCCCCAATTCAAGTCAAAGGGGACAAGAGTGCTCAAAGGCCCCCTTGGCTCACCAAAGGCATTCAAGAACATCTGAAAGCCAAAAAGGGGCATACATCTAGTGGAAGGTGGGGGGGCTATCACCAAAGAGGATTATACCTCCATAGCAAGAGTCTGTAGGGAGGCTGTTAGGAAGGCTAAGGCAGAGATGGAACTAGGGATAGCAACAAGGATCAAGGACAACAAAAAGTCCTTTTTTAAATACATAGGGAGTAAAAAGAAGGCACCAGGCAACGTGGGGCCCCTGCAGGATACACTTGGCAAGCCACTTCAGTCTTCTGCAGGTGCCTGCTGAAGGCAGAACTGGCGAGGGGCCTGATTATTTTTTTTCCAACGGAGCCTGCCCACAGCTGGTAGCAAGCTGATGGCAGGCTGAGTAGCCTCTGAGCTAGGGGGGCCTCAGTCCTTCCCTCCATGGCAGCGACACCTTCCAGGGCTGCCCAGATGGGCTGCTAGCGGGTCAGGTGCTGCCCCAGCTCGGAGACGGTACCCATCCCGATACAACTCTTCCCTGGGTGCATTGCCACCATGGAGGGAAGGACCAGGGACCCCCACAGCTCAGGTGCCACTCAGCCCACTGGCAGCTTGCCCTCTGGCCACATGCTGGCTCCAAAGAAGAAAAAAACCAACAATTGGGCCCCTTGCTGTAACATGGTGGAAAAATAAAGCCCCTAAATTGAAACAGTGGGTTTCAATTAAAAACCCACCGTTTCAATTTAGGGGCATAAACCCCCATCACATGTACAAGCACCCATGGGGTCACAATTGAGCAGAATCTGAGAGACCTCTGCATGGCCGGAGAAGAACATAATGTCACTTAGCTCAACCACCTTCTTTCAACAGATCCTGAAGGGATCCATGAGGCACCATTGAAACTAGACTGAGAAACTGTGTGCATGGAGAAATAAAAACTAGCTCACTGAATGGCAAAAGCCCCCCTAGAACACTAATCAGGTGTTATTTGGCTGATAAGTAAGTGGAACAAATGTTTGAACCTATCCTATTAATCCCTTAGATAATTTTCAATATCTTAAATCTGTCAAGACAAAATCTTTTCCTTTGCCATTGAAAATGTCCCTGAGTTCCTGAGGCAAATGCCTTAGAGAGGAAATCTGTCTGCTCAATATTGCACCCTCATGAGCACTTATATCTTTTCTGAGGTGTGATGTTCAGAATTGTTTATAGTACTCAAGGTGCAGTCTAACTACTTTATATACAATAATACTATCTTCCTTGATTTATATTGTATTTCTCTGACAATTCCATTTGCCTTCTTCAATACACAAGCACAGAGGGTTGAAGGCCACGGGGAATATCTCTATAATAACTCTCAAATTTATTTTGAACTCCTAGTAATATGCTGTCGTGCCTTTCTATTTGTTACTTGGTTGGATTATTTGTGCCAGAATCTGCAAATACCATGGCAGCTGCACTCTCCTGGGACAATGCAGATCACAAAGCTCAGGTATACCAGAGTACCAGCTCAGAGTACCAGAGAGCTGGAGAATTCAGCTATGGGACAGATTTCCAGTGGAGATCAGGCAAATCAAGTGTGATCTGATCATCAGAAGAAAAATGCTACAGAACCTTCCTCTCAAAAAGGCATTTCCAGCAGAAGAATACTACATATTTTGCATACCACATGCCCCAAAATAAAATATGCACCTTATTTCTGGAGAGGCAGAATAAAGAAAAACATGTATTTTCCAAAGATATGGCTGCATATAGCAGATACAGAGCCTAATGTTCAGCTCGCTCATCCCCACTTTTCTACTTAACCAAAAGTGGAAATCCTAGCTGTGGGTGGATCTATGCTTTTGAAAAGAGCTGAAATGTCTCCAGGGCTGTGAAAAAGAAGAAGAGAAACCAGGAGCAGCTAGCAGACAGCAAAATTTCCTGAAGACATTTTAGCTTAATTAGACCCTAAAAAAGGTGAGGTGACCATTTATACCTGTGGAGTGAAGAACAATGACCCATTAAGGCAAGTGACTCCCTCAGCTGCCTGAATACAGCCTGCAGAGTACCCCACTGCTACTCAAAGCTGATAAAGCACTTCATTTTATCTGATACCATCAGATGGTCATGGGACATCTATGCCAAGCATATTATTAGCCATCCGCAATCTGAAGAGAGTCAGCTTAGACCACAAGCCAGATGAATGGAGAAATGAACTGAAAAAGACCCAACCCTAGTTGGGTCAACCCGATCCTACCAATTTCCTCAACTCGTTGAAGTCAGCCCTCCTGAAGTCAAGGGCTACTGCCTTGCTGCAGGCCCTTGACACCCTGCGCTGGATGGTGAATTCCAGTAGGTGATGATCGCTATCACCCAGGTGGTTGAGGACCTGGACTTCCCTCACCAGGTCATTGTCTGTGGCCCTGCTGGACCTGGTCTTGGCCACAGGCGATGACCAGGTGAGGGAACTCCAAGTCCCCGACCACCTGGGTGATAGCAATCATGGCCTACTGGAATTTACCATCCAGCGCAAGGTGTCAAGGGCCTGCAGCAAGGCAGCAGCCCTTGACTTCCCAAGGGCCGACTTCAATGAGTTGAGGAGATTGGTAGGAGAGGCATTGCGGTCCCAGACAGTAGGGGAACTAGGTGTCCAAGATGAGTGGTTGTTCTTTAAGGAGACACTCCTCTGAGCCCAAGAGGTGACAGTCCCCAATTCAAGTCAAAGGGGACAAGAGTGCTCAAAGGCCCCCTTGGCTCACCAAAGGCATTCAAGAACATCTGAAAGCCAAAAAGGGGCATACATCTAGTGGAAGGTGGGGGGGCTATCACCAAAGAGGATTATACCTCCATAGCAAGAGTCTGTAGGGAGGCTGTTAGGAAGGCTAAGGCAGAGATGGAACTAGGGATAGCAACAAGGATCAAGGACAACAAAAAGTCCTTTTTTAAATACATAGGGAGTAAAAAGAAGGCACCAGGCAACGTGGGGCCCCTGCAGGATACACTTGGCAAGCTGATGGTTGCACCAGATGAAAAAGCAGACCTTTTTAACAAATTCTTTGCCTCCATTTTTCTGAGCGGGGACTGGGACTTCTCCCCCACCAGGATTCAGGATGGACTCAGGAGTAACTCTGCCAGGCCTAGGGTAATGGAGGACTGAGTTAGGGAACTTCTGGAGGGGCTGGACATGTTCAAATCAGCAGATCCAGACGCTCTCCACCCTAGGGCACTGAAGGAATTGGCAGGAGTCCTTGCAGGGCCCCTGGCACGGCTTTGCGAGCACTCATGGTGCTCTGACCAGGTACCAGAAGACTGGAAGAATGCCAGTGTGGTCCCCATCTTTAAAAAAAGGAGGAGGGAGGACCCAGGCAACTATAGACCCATTAGTCTTACTTCGGTCCTGAGGAAGCTCTTTGAAAAACTTATCCAGAAGAACATCTGGGAGGGACCAGCAGGGGGAAGGATGCTCAAGGGAAACCAGCATGGGTTCATTAGGGGCAGGTCCTGTCAGACCAACCTGATAGCCTTCTACAATCAAGTCACAAAATCATTGGATGCAGGTGTCGCAGTGAATGTAGTCTTTCTGGCTTCAGGAAGACCTTTGACATTGTCTCCCACCCCATATTCATTAAAAAGCTAGGTGACTGTGGCACTGATGCCCACACAGTCAGATGGGTCACAAATTGGCTAGGGGGCTGCACCCAGAGAGTGGGGGGAGGTGGGCCATATTCGACCTGGAGGGAGTTGGGCAGCAGAGTCCCCCAGGGCTCGGTCCTCGGGCCACCCAGAGAGTGGTGGTAGATGGGTCATATTCGACCTGGAGGGAGTTGGGCAGCAGAGTCCCCCAGGGCTCGGTCCTCGGGCCCGTACTATTCAATTTCTTTATCAGCGATTTGGACAAGGAGGTGAAAAGCACCCAGCTCTGCATCACTTGCAGTTGCATACGTGGCGAAATGCACATCAACATGCAGAAAATGGCAGCAATCTGCTTTTGAACTAAAACACATAGAAGGTGTTTTAGTTCAAAAGCAAGCCACTGCCAATTTCTGTGCACTGACGTGCATTTTGTCACTTATACAACTGCAAGTGATGTAGCACTGTGCGCGTCAGTTTGCATGCAGAGCAGACTCGATTAACTGAGTCTTCTCTGATGTGCCATATCTTCGGTGCATCTGGGCACAAAAATGTATGTATATAAATGCCCAAGAGGTCTCATTGCCACCCCAGTATGTAGCTGCTGTGCAAAACTTCAAGCCAAGACTGGAAAAAGCTTTGTCAGGAAACCTTTTGGTTCTGTGGTTTTCAAATTTCTGTTCCTTGGTCTCATCCAAGAAATTAATGATGTTCTCAAAGGAGTAACCTCACTTGAATGCCTCCCCAAAGGAGGCCACCAAGAGCTGGTGGGCATCTACAATGGTTGGTAATCTCCCACAGAGTGATGGCAACTTTTTTCCTCAAGGGTAGGCTTTTGGATATATCAGAGCTTTCTGACTCCACGGGCTCCCCCTCTGTCCTCAGTCTGTCTTTGAGGGGGTTGGGATGGGACTCTAGAAGGAAGGGGGTGTTGATACTTAGTCCTAATCAGTCCTCGGTGGGATTGTTAGGGCCATCCTTTTGATTGGGAGCATTTTTGTCAGTGGCTTCTCTGAGTTCTCTCAACCTCAGCTCACTTAAGTGCCCCATTTTCCTAGGTCAAAGTTTCCCCTCACTCTCAGGGGCACTTCCAGTCTTGATACTAGTCACAAAAGACTCAGCCTCCATATCACTGTTTCCATGCCCAGAGAGCTGGGGCAGAAAGACCGAGCTGGTGGTTTCCTCTGCTACCTGACAGGCTGCAGGAGCAGCCAGACCAGACTGCCTCTGCCTTTTGTCTGGGTTGAGGTGATGGGATTGAGTATGCCCTAGCAGGAGATTAGACCTTTCCCAACTATTAGGGTGTGGGTGGAGGGGAGTTCATCTTTGCAGTGGAAAGACCAAAGGGGGGGGGGTGTTGCTTAGCCTTCCCTTCTCAGGTTCTATCCCCAACAGTAGGAATTAGGAAATCCTCCAAATGGGACGGGTGGGATAGACAAGAGTCTGGCCTCCTGGTGCCAGACACCCCATAAGGGGCAGAGATGTACCCAGGGAGCATAGGATGAGTTTGTCCTCTCCCTGCTGGAACTAGCCTTCTCTCTGGACACTGCCCAGCCAGATGGGTGAGAGTGACTTAGTGAAAGCATGCAATCTCTTTCATGAAGAATATACCCATACTGATGCTCACCTAGCATACATCATAATATGGTCCTCAAGGATTTGACCTCATCATTCAGGATTTTAAAGACTTGCATCTTGGGAGGAGGCTGCCAAAACCTTAAGTTTGGCTTGGCAAGGCAGGGGATGGAGGAGAGGCACACCAAAACATAAAATAGACAAAAAAGAGCAGAGAGTGGGGAAAACAGATGGAAAGGACAGAATCCAACTCAGGAAGGGTGCAGAGAGCCAGAAAGTACAAAGGTCTGCAGGCATACAGGAAATTAAGAGTGCTACCTTACCAAACCTAGGAGAGGTACAATGCTGCTGTGACCTCCAGACAGATAAATTTACCTTATCTGGATAACCTTAGCATTTATGAAACAAGTTTAACTCCAGTGAAATATCAGACAAGCCAATGGCCTGGCAATGGTTGATCTTGGAGAAGTTTTCAAATATTTCTAGAGGATTCAGAAGCACAAGGAGCTTTGATTTTCAAGACCCTCTTTTAAAGCTTTAAAAACCATTTTTTACCCGTCCATCTAGCTAATGCTTATACCATTTCCAGTAGTGGAGGATGTTAGCAGTAGCTCCCTGGACTTAAATAAAAATGCTGGAAGAATTTCCAAAAAGGCATGATGACACATCTGGATTTTACTTCCTCCTTCAGTCTACCAGAACTTGGTAGATATGCCATGCTTCTAGCTATGTTTATTAAGGAGGCCATCAATCACAAGCTGGTAACTGACGGGGTGTTAAGAAGTAACCAGCACAGCTTTGTTGAGGGTAGATCATGCCTGACAAACCTTGTGTCCTTCTACAACCAGGTAACTAGCCATCTGGACAAGATATGTTAGGTTGACGTGATTTACTTAGACTTCAATACAGCCTTTGCTTCTGTTTCCCATAGGATACTCTCAAACAAACTGGAGATTGCTGGGCTGGAACAGTCTACAGTGAGGTGGGTGGACAATTGGCTCAGAGGCTATTCCCAGAGAATGGTAATTGATGGGATGGCCTCATCCTGGAGGGCTGTCTCTGGTGGTGTCCGCCAGGGATCAGTACTTGGATCCATGCTCTTCAATATATTAATTAATCACTTCAGTGAGGGGGTGGAGAGCTCAGTGATTAAGTTCCCAGATGATACCAAGCTGTGGAGAAAGCGGGCATGTTGGAGTACAGGGCCAGGGTCCAGGATGACCTTGACAGGCTGGAATTTTGAGTGGAATGAAATCAGATGAAGTTTAACAGGGATAAGTACAAGGTCCTTCACCTGGGTAGGAAGAACTCTCACCACAACTACACGATGAGTGGTGGTCCACTGGCTGGCACAGCATCTGAATGAGACCTAGGAGTCACCATCAACTGAAAGATGAATATGAGCCAGCAGTGCGATGAGGTTGCCAGAAGGGCAAACAGAAGTCCAGCGTGCATCAGCTGATGTATGGCCAATAGATCCAGGGAGGTGCTCCTCCCTCTCTACTCAGCACTGGTGAGCCCTCAGCTGGAGTACTGTGTCCAAGTTCTGGGCACCACACTTCAAGAAGGACATGGATAAGCTTGAGAGGGTACAAAGAAGAGCCACCCATATGGTCAAGAGCATGGAGGATAGGCCCTACAAGGAGAGACTCTGGGGACTGGGCCTGTTCAGCCTGAGTAAGAGAAGGCTAATAGTTGAGTTGATAGCTGCTTACAAGGACATCAGAGGTGACAACCAGGATCTAGGGGAGCAACTCTTTAGGAAGGCATCCCAAAGGAAGATGACGACCAATGGGCATAAGCTAATAGAAGATAAAATCAAGCTAGGTGTAAGAAAGAAGTTCTTCTCTGTAAGGGTCACCAGAATCTGGAACACACTCCCGGCAGAGGTGGTGCAATCACATTCCTTGGAGGTGTTCAAGATGAGGCTGGATAGGGATCTTGTTGAGCTCGTCTAAGCCTAATAACTTCCTGCCCACAGTGGGGGAACGAACTTGATGATCTTACAGGTCCCTTTCTGTTCTCTGTTTCTATGATTCTATGTTGCAAAATCCACCCTTTTCCAAAACAAGTGCCAAAGAGATAGATGATGGGACATCAAGCTTCACTCTTTAGTCTGTAGGTGGATTAAGGGCACAGACCAGTTGACACCTGCATCAAAGGCACTAGATCTAGCATGTTCAAATGAAGCTTGGGATACTGCAAAACCGATTTATTGTGTGTATTCAAATTTCTCCCCCTCCCCCCCCCAAAAAAGGGATGGAACAATTGCATCCAGAGAGAGACCAAGCCTGGAAAGTTTCAGCTCTTCTGAACATATGTGAATCCTTATAGAAGCCTCACTAAAGTGGTTGCTGTTCACTAATACTGTTAGGAATTTTTGTCATTGTGTACCTTGCTTAGCTGGACAGGTCTGATAAGATGAAAACCCAAGTGATATGACTAATTCAGCCTTAATTCACTGAAAAATATTCCTTACAGCAATTGATGTCCTGGTTCACAAAACTAACTTCTGGGCTCTTTTCCTCTCTCAGTATTTTCTAATATGTAGTTTATTTTGGAAAAAATAATGTTAGTATGAATGCAGGGAAAGACAGGTGGCAGTATTAATGGCAAGGCAAATGCTATCTAAAATGTATAGGGAAAAAACCAACATAAAGAGCTGTCAGTTCAGGGAAATACTTCAGCACAAGAATAAAATAGGTAGAAAAATATATACTGCCAAATTTATGCCTAAAGTAACTAACTGTGCTCTATATTGTCACAAAAATATGCAGTGCTATATTCTAGTTTAGTTGTAATTATCATATTTACTCGCACATAAATGAATACTCACACGTAAATGGATATAGTTAGATACATAGGGCCTAATCCAGAAAGATTGCAAGGGCCCATAGGCTAATCCATGGGTCAGGCAGATCCAGAATTTTGAAAAGAGAGTGCAGCAGTGGGAGGGCAGCTGCCAGGGTCATTTAAATTCCCAAACCAGGTAAGTATCCCAGCCCTGCTGCTCTTTGCACCTTCTCCCCTACCCTCCAGGTCACCTTCTTACCCCCTCTACTTACACATCTGGATGCACAAATGCCCTATCCACCACCACCACTGCAGTCCTATTCACCCCTCCCCTGCTCCACAGCTGCAGGGAGCAGGACTTGGCTGGGAACAGAAGCAGCAGGCAGATTCTCCCCTTCCTGTGCCTGCTCCCAGGCTTTTGGGGAACACCTCTGGAACCAGGCAAGAAGGGAGAATGCACCTGCCACTACCACTGCTGCTGCTGGAGTGGGGCAAGAGCAGCTCTGGGGCTCCCCACACCAGAGCTCCACATGAAGCCTAGGTGCCTGGAGCTATGAGGAACTACAGCCACCAAGCTATACTGTGACACACGGGGGGCAGGCCATGACCACAGCCTCCCTAGAGCTTTCCTTGGCAGGGCCCCTTGTGACGTGCCACCATGCATCCTAAACTTCTGCTTATCTAATGGGAGCTCCTTCCTTTTTTTGTCCTTGTGACAAGGTATTTAACAGATTTTGTTGGAATCTGACAGGCTGAGCCATGAGCTGAACCTTCAGGCTGAACCTTCAAACTTGCAACCTCTGGGCTGTCAACCCTGCATCTTTGCACCTGCACCACCCCAGACCCCAGGTCTAACAGGAGTGAGGATACTCGGCATCATGTCCCAGAATCACTTCAGTCTTGGGGACTAAATCTAATTTATACCTGACATCTCCACACCACAGAACAGAAAACACCAGTAACAGAAAATTGCACAGCCCTGGGAGAGAGAAGTGAAGAGGGAAATGAGATGCCTTATAAATCCTCTAGCAGTACAGCCCAGTGCCTCAGAACTTGAGCCAGGTTTTCTCAGGCTTCCAAACTCCTTAGATGTCTAGCAGGCAGTGGTTCTGGGATATTTGTGATCTCCAAACTGAAATTGATACAATTGCTGTCGTTTTAGCTCCTGCCCACCACCCAATAGGAGGGGGAAAAAAGAGCTGTCCATCAGATGTTTGTCAAAATCAAACTTGCCAAATTCAAAGGCTAAAATGCTTTATCAAAAAAAAACTAATGAAAGCTTTTGCTGTATATGCGGGTGTTGATGTTTATCTACTTGGCTAGTCTATAACTTGCAAATCGACCCTGCTTTCTGCTAAAATTCTTCCAACCAACTCTGCTCATGAACACAACTAGACAGTGCTACCAAGCCCTTATACAGGTATTTTATTTCATTCAGTCAACATTTGCTACTCAGTGGGTGCATATACATGTTTATTAATGTGCAATGGTTACTATGCATTTAATGTAGTACTTGTATAACCAAGTACTAAATAAATGCACAGTAACCAGTGTTATTGAGCAGTAGCGCCGATGAACACGTTTTTAGTGATGCTACTGCACAGTAGCCCAATAAGACTGCACAGTAACATATTAGCACTGTCCATGCTGTGACACACTACTGCGCAGTGTTATTAGGCTACTGTGCAGTTAGCATCTTGTGTAGATGCGCCCAGTATTAGTATTTTCTCAAGCAACATTCCATTGATGCAAATGGGAGTTTTTCTGAGTAATGACTGAGTAAATACCAAGTAAGGATTCAAAGTTTGCCTCTATATGCGGATCAGCCTGGGGAAGTGTTGAATAACCAAACATGCAGAACAGTAGTTAAGCCCAATCTTAGTGGTAGAAACCTAACCTTTGGATGGATAAACAGGGGAATATCAAGCAAAAGTAAGGTAGTACTACTACTATGTGGGCACGTCTACACTAAATGTTTACTGTGCAGCTGACTAATTAGCTGTACAGTAAATGTCTCGGAGTCTACACACATGTGCCCCTATTAGGCTGGCGTAAAATAATTTACACCACAGCAGGAGTATGCGTAAAAAACTTTGCAGCATTGCATGTGTAGAATTTGCCCCAGCTAGCTGGGGCACAAGGGTGTTTCAGTGCAGGGGCTGCCTGCCAGCTAGCCCCATCTTGAAGCACCCTCGTTCCCCAACCAGCCCCTCAGTAGCATGATGAGCCAGAGGGAGCCGCCCCAGGTTGTCAGGCTGACTCCTGCCATGACCCGGCTCAACATGTTGCCATCCCAGGCGCACGTTCACATGATGTGCCCAGTAAGCACTGGAGTTTATTGCTTCACATTAATTGCACATGTAGATGCACCTGCTATATTCTTAGGGCAACCATCTGTGGAATCCTGTTCAAGCATCCACACTTTAAAAAAGAATGTTGATAATCAAGAAAGGATTCAGGAAGACACTAAAAGAATGAACTGAGATTCAGAAAAAAAAATCTACTTTATTGGGAAAATAAAGCCCAATCTAACTTACCCAAGACAAGGTTAATTAATGATTTGATCATAGTCTACAGGTACTACATGAGAGAAGATTTATGAAAGCAGGGGCTCCTTATTCTAAGAGGAGAAGGTATAAACAGATCAAATGGCTAGAAGCCAAACCTAGCCAAGATCAAAGTAGAAATGAGATGCAATTTTTTAATAGTGAGGGCAATTAATAACTTCTACAATTTTCACAGGGATTTGATAGATTTTTCATTATCCAAATTCACTGAATCAAAATGGGATGAAACAGCATTACTGAATGCTCCCAGTAAAAATGACTACACAAGGACATTATCCTAGAACAGAGTACTTTTGCCTATTTTAGCACATGCTGGGCACATGTGGGCTTTAATGCACATTAGCCTATTCTAATGAGTATTACAGCATCAGAACCCACCACCCCACCCCAGGCCCATGCTCTTTAGCTAATGTGCATTAAAATAAGCTAATGTGCCTTTTTCCAGTACCTCACAATGGAGATACTAGATTAATGTGCATTACCAAAAGTGCATTAATGAACATGTAGACATAACCGCTGATATTTCTGATTCTGTATTTGAGAGACTGGGTCTCTAAATAGATTTAATTATTTTACTATTAACTCCTGTGCCATAAATAGAATGACAGGGTTTGGCTTATACCCAGATACATATACTATATCAAAGTAGTCTTTTATTTTCCTATTTGAAGGGTTATTTTCCCCCTTTAGTGCTTACACATACCTAAAAATAGTTGTGATATATCCACTAATCTACTACTCTGTACTAAAAAAAATAGTTACTGTCAACCCAACAATCAATACAATGATCACAAACATTGAAAAATGATTTTGTGTTGTATAAACTACATACCACTAAACTCATAAGGGTCAAAAAGAAAATTATGAATTGGAATACAAAGAGATGCATGTGGATGAAGGATGACCAGTGAGGTTTCCAAAGAGAAATCAGATCCACTGGAGCTGAATGCATTGTTCAGGTCACTATATTGAATAAATATGCTAAAGCCTTAGGGTCAGATAACTCTTGCTTCAGTTACTGCTTTGAGAAGCTGGTAATCTGCTTAGCAGTAACAAAGGTAAACCCAAACTCAGATGCTTAAAAAATATACTTGGGTAATACTAGAGAAATTAAAACCAGGTAGGCAACAAAATAATGTTGCTGATAATGTGGGCCTGCAATAAGGTCAGCAGGCAAATCGCTCATTATTTTAATTATTCAGATGTGATTTGATATGGCATGTATACAGAAATTAATCAGGAAGGTATGAAATTAGAAAAAAACTCCATGACTATTTTCTACAATACCATCGTGTATAGCTGGCATAATAAAGGGATATTTTTGATTTACGCACAGGAAATGCATAAAGCAGTATTAGACATATCAGGGAATTAAACAGTTGGAATCTGATCCTTTT
This sequence comes from Alligator sinensis, assembly GCF_000455745.1. Lineage (NCBI taxonomy): Eukaryota > Metazoa > Chordata > Crocodylia > Alligatoridae > Alligator > Alligator sinensis. The sequence goes on from NW_005841908.1 coordinate 1,544,857, forward strand.
CCAGTTTGCAGAGCTTCTGCAAAAACACTTTGTTGCCTGTAAACAATTTTGCATGAGCAACAGGTGCTCCAAGGGGTAACATGGCATTTTTCCTCATTCTGTATGAGAATGTCAGCTCAGAATTTGATACATCTTTTCTTAGGGTTGTATGTTCAACCTTAAAGGGACGGTTAAATAGATGTCATAGATTCCATAAACATTAGGGCTGGAAGGGACCTCGGAAGATCATCGAGTCCAGCTCCCTGCCCGAGGGGCAGGAAGTCAGCTGGGGTCATAGGATCCCAGCAAGATAAGCATCCAAATTTCTCTTGAAGGCGTTCAATGTAGGTGCTTGAACCACCTCCGGTGGAAGGCTATTCCAGATCTTGGGGGCTCAAACAGTGAAGAAATTTTTCCTTATGTCCAGCCTGAAACGGTCCTGCAGGAGTTTATAACCACCCAACCTTGTCACCCCTTGGGGCGCTCTGGTGAACAAACGTTCCCCCAAGATCCTGGTGAACACCCCTGATAAACTTATAGGTTGCCATCAGATCGCCCCTGAGCCTGCGCTTTTCCAGGCTAAAGAGCCCCATAGCTCTCAGCCTGTCATCATAAGGTCTGTTTCCCTGACCTCTGATCATGCGCAGGCTCTTGTCTGGACTCTCTCAAGCTTCTTCACATCCTTTTTGAATTGTGGAGCTCAAAACTGGACTGAACCTTGTTAGATGGCAAAGCCATGTAGTATTTTTCTGCCCCTGTCATTAAGGGAGTTGGCAGCTTTTGATACATTTTGGAAGGCTTGAGTGGTATGGGATGGGGAAGAAGATATCAATGATGATGAGGCTGCAAAGGATTCCAGGCTGAACAGCAATCCAGTGCATGATAGGGGGCTGTGGATCAGTTTGGCTTCATGCTACATTTGGGAAGCCTAGAAGCTGTTTTACCCTACACTGGTTTATAGCAGCTCTTAAAAGTCATTCTAATATTGAAGACTGCTAACATGTCACTGCCTGGTCACACTGCCAAAGACCTATCCCAGACTCATATGTCCTTTATCCTGGGAAGCACAGGAGAGAAAATACAGAACCAACTCTATACTAGAATTCTCTAAAGAAGAAAAAAATTCAGGTTCCCTGCTATTTTAATGTCGTGAATAGTGAAACAACTTTATTGATAAAATGAAACCACTTTGGGCCCAACACATTTTTCTTCTTTTTTCTCTATTGGTCTCTCCTACTTTCTTTCCTCCTAAGACAAATATCCAAGATGTCCACTGCTCCTTTTAGAAATGTCAAAAGCATTCCATTTCACAGTTTTGATAATAAAAATATTCATACTTACACAATTTCACAAAAGAGAAAAAGTTTGACACAAGAATGCCTGATACAGGGTGGGTGCATCTACACGAGATGTGTTAATGTATCTTAGTCCAATTTACTGTGCAGTTAGGGTGTGCATCTACACACGCATGCCCTTACTGCACAGTAAAAATGGCTAATTGTAACTAAATTTGATACCTGCAAGTAGAAGTATCAAATTTAGTCGTGATTAGTTAATGCACAGTAACATATGTGTAGATGTGACCTGGCGCTAACTTTAGTGCCGGGTCTGCCCTGCCACTGATGGGCTGGCCTGAGCTCAGCTCCAGGGCTCCAGGCTGGGACCCGCTCCTGGGCCAGGGCTGGGCTGCTCTATGGCAACCCCTAGCTGCAGGGTATAAAAGCCTGCAGCCATTTCGTGACTTGGGGCACAGTGCTAAGAAGCCTGGTGGCTCCTGTGCAATTATGCAGAACCACTGCAGGCCTCCTGTGCCCCCCTGGCCTGAACACAGGATGCCTCTACCTGGCCTGTCCCCTCTCCCAAGCTCCTGCCTGGGCACAGGTGAGTGTTGCAAAGGGCTGCAGCTTGCTGTACCCATTGTCCAGCCCTGATATCCCTCCAGGGATGCTGGCTAGCTGTCTCTGGCAGCAGGGCCAGCACCTGCTCCTTGCTGCTGCTCAGCCCCAACACTGTCTCCTGTTTTTGCAGGCACTGTGGTAAAGTGCCTCTGCTGCATGGCTCCCAGTCCTTGGTCATTCACCTGTGCTGAGTGCCACTAGCAGCTGTCCAGGGTCAAGGATGCTGACCACAAAACCCTGGACATGCTCCTAGGCCTGGCAGTCATGTCCATGCACCCCACTGCCCAGACCCCACCCATGGCTGCACAGGGCCCCTGGATCCCACCCACTGGCCTGTAGCAGGCCCCACCTGAGCCTTGGTGAAGGTCCTCCAGTGCCTAGTCTGCCGAAGCTCTGGCCCAGTCCCGCACCCCAATCTGCTGCCACCCAACAAGGCCTGGCCCCAGCACTCTCCCCCACACCACTCACCTGAGGACCCAAATGTGCCTCACAGCGATGCCTGGGGTGCACTGGGGTAGTCAGAGGGGGAGCCACCCCACCTTAGGGAGCAACATCCCAAGTGGCTGCAGCATGAGGTTGCCACCCACTGACATCACTGCAGCCCCCAGACCCACAGGGGAATGGCCCAAGGCTGGGATGCTGGGCACCTGCCCTAGGCTCTGTGCCCTAGGCCCCCTACCCCACAACCCCCCACTCTGGGACATAAAAATACCAAAAAAGAAAAAGAGACATTGTAAATAGTTTTGATGTTGAAAGTTGGTTTTTTATTGTTTGTGCGTGGAGAGCAAGGGGGCTGTGTTTGTTGTGGAGCAGGAA
>NW_005841908.1:1547580-1629614 GCF_000455745.1 Alligator sinensis
TGTTAGGGAAATAAAGTGTTTTTTTGCTTAGAACATGTGCATGTCCTGAGAGTGGTGCTGGGATGGACAGGGGGTAGGAGGTATGTGGGTGGTGGTGCAGGCAGGCTGGAGAGGGGAGTGCAACAGGAGTGAGTTGGCCAAGGTCTCCAGCACCCTAGCTCCAGTGGTGGAGCCCACCCTGGCAGCTGGCAGCTCCTGGGGGCAGGGAGCAATCTCCTGCCCGCCTGCTGCCCAGCTGACCGGGGACAAATTTGTTTTCGGTCGACCATCTATACATGCCATACTATACAGTAATTACTTGGCAGTTAATTTGCTACTTGCATTTACAGGTAGCAAATTAACTGCCAAATAGAGCAAATTATTGCATAATGGGCATGTCTACATGAGATGCTTAATGAGGAGTAGCCTAATAACACTGAACGGTAGCATGTCAGGCAAAAACCATGCTAATACGCTACTGCACAGTAGTATTAGGCTACTGCACAGTAAGCATCACTAAAAAACCATGCACCAGTGCTACTGCACAGTAACTGTACTTACTGCACATTTAGTTAGTACTTCATTAAGCAAGTACTAAACTAAATGTGCAGTAACAGCTGTGCATTACTGAAGGTGCAGATGCACCCATTAAGGGTCAGCATGGGTAGACGGTGACACTTACTACAAAGTAATTAGCTCTACTGTGTAGTAAAGCGTCTCATGTAGATGTGCCCACAATACACATTATCGGTGGGTTTTGGACAATGCTTTATGCAGCCAAACCAAATCAAACAGACCAAACAAAACCCCTTCCTTTTTCAAAGCTCAGAAATAAGGCATATTAAATAAAATAACTTGTGAGTTAAGGGAACTTTGTCCATTGTTACAGGTTTTTAGGACCTACTCAACCCATAGAAATGTTTTTTGCAAGATTGTTTTAAAAAGCAATAAAAAACAAAAAACCCACTACTACAAAAACACTGCAAATAATTTTTACGTGAGCCTACTGCATACTGTCTTTAAGGAAATGCACTCTGGAATTCAACAATGTTTGAAAATCTCCTTCAGAAAAGAGGAATATAATTGGCATTTAATTAAGGCAAATCAAAGAGAATTTCATTGAATTTAATCTTGCTTATATGAAAGCTTATAAAAGGGTAACATAGGCAATCATGAGTCTTCATGGGTCAGCAGACTTATTAAACCCATCTCCTTATAAGCCAAATGGATGCATTTGGAAAAAAAGAAGAGACAAAAATGAGGCAAGAACAATATAGAATCATAATAAACAGAACTAAGCTAAAAGGAATAAGTAGGAATACACATACATTTCACAATAAAATATGTCTTCTCAAATATATTCTCAGTAGATAATCACCTGAAAGAAACAATGATCCACTGAAAATATTGGGGAACTAAACACCGATTAAGAAAATGGCAGATTTGTTTTAAACTGATGGTTTCCTTTTGTCTTTATGGATGAGAGAGGTGGAAAGGGGATTGAAATAAAGTAGAGAAGTGAAGCAGTCCATAAAAATTCTCAGGAGGCCAGGGGGCAGGCCAATCTCCATGGGCCCAGCAGCAACCTGAGTGGATGCTATTGATATTTTACAGAACAGTAATAACTGTTATTTCAGTAATAGGAAAAAGTGAAAACTTCTGCATGTGCTTTGTTCTCCCGCCTCTGCTTCCATGGGCAAAGTGAAATATTGACCAGCTTTGACTCAGACACCAAAAATGACTTCATGAGAAGCCAAGGTTTAAATCTCTTTTTGGTCTTTTATCACAGAACATTGGGATTATAAAGCAAAATTAAATTAAAAGATAATTCTCCATTGTTATATCCATTTGAAATTAAACAAGTTTCCCAGCTCTTGTGTGTTAGCAAGAATTGTTTTTGGCTTCGCTCAGTTCAGATAATGCTTATGGAGTTATACTGACGTAAACTGTAGGGACAAAGCGGAAAATCAAGGATTTTATTTTGAAAGCAATATAGAAAAGTTACCTAACCAAAATAAACTGATGTGAGTTAACCAATAACAAAACACCACTCTCTTCTTGCTTCATAGACCAGCCAGGGCTCATGTCATTGTGTCGGTGCCAAGCATGAGTACCCACCAGAAAGGAGTGGCTGGAGATTTTCTCCATAATCCATTTCTTCCCATGAAGTTTTTAAGTGATTAGCCAACAAGGGTAAGTATTTAGTTTATTCCAAACAAACTATCCTCCTTGTTGAGTTACCTTATCCTCTTTCTGAAGCACTTAATCCTTCTTTCTCCTATACTCTTTCTATTGTCTTGTAACTCACATCATTATGGGTTCCCAATGAAGTAAATGGTAAAAATCTGAATCAGCAGAGAGCTTTATGTTATGTCTTATATCAGATTGTAGATATTTGGGACTGACTTCCCATCCCCAGTGCTATGGTCAAAATGTTTCGACTAGCCTTGTTTTCTTTTGAGGCTGTTTTGAAGCCCTTTGTTTCATTTCGATATTGCTGTTTCAACCTCAAAATGAATCGAAACAGTGCCGAAATGAAATGGCCGGTGAAATTTCGCATAGCCCTAGTATTTAGGTCTAAGATTTGATTGACCTACTCCAGATTTATGAAGTCATTGAAAAAATGAAATAATTCATGCACTGAACTTCTGTTATGTTACAGATTTGAACTGGTTTCTGATCACTTATACTGGTTTTTGTGTACTTTCTGTTCCTAGCCTTTCTGTTCTGTTTCCAGCAAAAAAATTTACTAAATAAAAGTAATTTTAATTATGCGATTCTACTAAACGTAGCAGTCAGTCATCTTGTTTCCTTTAATAATGTCTATTTCTTTTTCAAGATAATGCCACATAAAAAGTTGAAAAACTTTTCCAAAGAAAGCAGACCTCACTATAGGCAGAAAAAATACAGTCTATAGTATATGTGCTGTTCTGAGTTTTATCTTTGCTCATAAGGAGAAACATGATAACTCACTTGTGATTGTATAACTCTGAGTTATCACTGCTTCCCAAGTCATTGAAAATGTATTTCATTAACAAGGTTTATTTGAGGTCAGAAATGGATTAGTTCTGCAATACAAATTATACTTAGGCAGGTAGAAGTTTCTCAGGTTGTATTTTAAAAAGAAGGCTCAACAGGTATTTGCAGGATAGCATTGCACATGCAAAGGAGAATCTGAGCATGCAAAGAAAATAATAGCCCTCATATAAATATGTAGCAATTCCTGAAATAGCCCAACCTCTGCATGTTTTATATCTTGCATTAAAACTTGCCCCACAATGTTAAGTATTCTGAGATAGATTCCAGTGCAAATTAAAGTAATTCCACTGAGTCAACAATGCAGAACAGACATCAATTAATATGTGCTTAAAACTTGGCTGGAATATAGTACGTATTTCATACCAACGATGAAAGTTTCATAAAAACTGATTAGCCCAGCTGCAAAAAACACCTTCTCCTTACTTTAATAAGATGATGACATTTATTATTACAAAAACTACTATTTCAAAGAAATGGTATCTGATTTCAGTGGTATATACCCTGCTTATTGTTAAATGAAAAAGGGTTATTATAATGATGTATTCTCTCTGCCAGTTATTGTGACTATAGCAACAAGGACCAAGTTCAAAGGTCTAGGGGTTCCTCTTAAAATTAATGAACCACTCTTGATCATGCCCAGACCAGGAAACCTGGGAATCATTTTTTTTAATAGCTTAAATGCTTCCCTTCTAGAATAGAAAATACCCAGCACCAACCCTGGATATAAACAATGAAAACAAAAGGAACATAGCATAAAGTTTGGAAAACACAATGAATATAAATTAATAATGCTTGTATATGACTAGCAACTCCCACTAATAATAGTCCTTTGCTCAGTGCCAGATTTAGGCTTAAACTACTTAAGCTACAGTTTATGGCCGCACAATATGAAGGGCCTCTACGTAAGAAAAAAAACCTGACTCAATATCAAGTTTTATAATAATCAGTTGGTAAATAAAGGAGATAAAGGAGATATGGGAAAATGACTTTCTAAATATGGACATCTTTGTTCTAATATGACAAAAATATACATACATTGGATTATTTTTATTGTATGGGGCCTCTTAAAATGGACATAGTTTAGAGCCTTTGCATATCATAATCAGGCACTGCCTTTGCTTTAGTTTCCCCAGTAGCCAGTATATACCTGGATGGACAAATGTCCCATTTACACACCATTTCTCTTTACTGTACCTCATTTGTCAGTGATTGCCAGTAGTGACTGGAGTCCAGTATTCTCTGGTAAATCAATACCCTGTCCTGAGGTGTCTGTTTAGTCTAGTCCTAAGACTTGGAGCTCTTTCTCATCGTTTTACCTCTGCTTCATTATTCAACAACTCCTAAGATATACCTCTGGCACCACAGACACCCTTATACTTATCTGCCTTCTAACAAAATTTTGAATGAACAATTTCTGGGGGAAAAAAAGTCAAAATATACTGATTCTTTTCATGTAGGAAAAAATCCCACATTGTTTACTTTACCCTAATATTGTCTATTAGAATGGGGGGGAGAGAGAAAAGGATATAATCTGAAAATGTTTACTGAATATTTCTAACCAAAAAAATACATTAACATTTCAAACAAAATAAAATCTATTCCCTGTTTTTAGAAAATACTACCAAAAAATAATCATAACTTGACCACTGTTATCACTAAGAACTGAACTGTAGAGCTGCAAAAATTAAAAGGCAGACCTATCTTCTGACAGTTATTATAGGCAGGGGGATAATTCATTAAAGAGAGACAAAGATTGGATGTACCAAATTCTGTGTTACAAAGAACAGCTGCGTTCTTGTTGACTCCGGGATTCGATTTACAGGGGAGTTCAAGGGGGCCTGAGTCCCCCCTAAGAGATGAGAGACCCCCTATAAGATTTGAAAATCATAACCTGGATGGGTCTCCAATTCTATTAGGTAATTCTCATGGGCAGCCCCATTTTTTTGCAGACCCGCCCTGGGAGTCAAAGTGTAATTCGAACCCCGGTTGACTCCCATGGGAGACGTAGTTAGAATATCTTAAGACAGGCAAATATCTCTTGGCTGCCACAAAACAGTTTGTACTAATATTTTATATTTATCACTTAATTGGGTGCTCCCTTTTGAAGCATTTCATATATTGCTGAGCTTTCCACTATACCAGGCTCAATAAAAAATAGTTTTACAAATGAAGTACAGCAACAGTTTCAAAAGAAATAGCATACAATTATCATCAATTTAGAAAAATATTTCTTCAGTTCTTTGACATTATCACATATATTGCCTGTCAGCCTAGTATTTGGGCCAGATGTATTGTGCAGTTCTAAACAAAGGAACAAACAGAAGCCCTGCCAAATCCATATCGCAGTTCCAAGGCCATAAATTCAATGAGCCTTTTACGAAAATTCTCTTCTCTTGGGGTCAGTGTATGACATGTACCACTGTCTACAAGAAGCTGGGATAAGACCCTTACACTCTATTGTCTAGGTCTCTTCTGAAGAATCTCATTACTAACCCAAAGAGCTCTGTTAATGGAGTTTAAAGTGACAGAATCTTTTATAGTGCAATAAAACCTTTTAAGATGTACTTCAGGGGCTTCTAATTCTCTCAGCAACACAGTAAATATAATGAACATAAAAATTATCCTTGCAGCTGTTGTGGTGTCAGTAACAATAACAAAATCTCAGCACGGTGCAAGACCAAAATAGCATCTGGTATTTTAATTCACTCAATTTAACCACACAGTGTTTGAACATTTACTCTTTTACAGTTTTTGTTTATTGATTTACAGCATTTTAATAAGATTACTGTTAAAACATATATGCTGAACATGTATTTACATGGAACATATACTGTACCCATCATTTCACTCACGGCTCTCTGCCGAGTACTAATTTGCAGCTCTCTAGAGCTCACAGGAAAATTTAACATTAAACCGTCTGCTGCCTACTGTGAAAGGAAGGGAGATGACTAATAACCATTTCCCCAGCCTGTCCAAAGACCTATGAAGCCTCCTAAAACTTTTCAAGGGGGACAAATAAAAAATTTGGAATAAAGGCACTTATATTTGCACTGGTTTAAAATGAAGGGGACAAATCTTTTAAAAAGCATCATATTGATACATTGGTCACTTCTGTGGCAGCTTCCAAAGTATTCTGATTAGAAAAGCCGTTCATTGTTTTGTGGCCTATATGAAATAAACTGGTGGGTTTGGCCTAGCTCTTAGCCACATACGATCAGTTGCTTCCATACCGATTCACACCTGCCCAGGCACTGTATTTGGCATTAATTCTCTTCAGAGTTATGAAGTATTATATAGGCATAGCAACTGAAATGCCTTGGTCTCCTTCTCTCTCCAAATGTACTCCCCCCCCCCCCCCACCCCACTTCAGGACAAAGGCATATTAGAAAGGATAAGCACAGGAATTAGCTTTGCTAAATGCCTCATACAGACATTCAGTTTCTCCTGGGAGAGTTGCTGCTTTCCCAGAAGGAACCATGAGTGTACAGATGTTCAGGCTTTTTCTCCCAGAGTAAAAATGGCCACTGGGAACAACCAGATTTAAATCACTCTTGGGAGACCAAATGTCTATACCTGCTGTGGCTACTCTCAAAAGAGAACATAGTCCCCTGGTATTCCCCCAACTCCCATGGAAAACTGTGTCACGTGCTGGACTCTGCTGCTCCAGCAGGGAGCAGAACAAGTCGCCTACACAATCCCCACATTGTGCTGCAAGGAAACACTTGCTAACCATGAACAATCTGAGTCAGCCGATCGGGGTTGCCCTATGCACAGCTGCCGTCTGTTGCCAGGCAGACTAAGGAAGTCTGCAAAGCACGCTGAGATGTGTGCACTTGCCCCACACCCCTACCTCCCAATGTTAGCACTGCAAGCTCCCCACTCTTCAGGGCCTTAGCATTCAAATGTCTGTACACATGGCTCTGGGTAATTTTTTCTACCAGTAGAAAAGATCTGGGAGAATTCTCCCAGATTATTTGAATGTGTGTACATAGTCAAAATCTGATTGTCATGTTTTGTGGAGCAACAGAAGATATCATTAAGCGATCTAATGCATGTAGTACACTACATGAAAGCATGAAAATAAGGTAGGTGTTTCTAAATACCTATGAAGTGCTTTTAGTCACCTTCATTCCCTGTAAACTTGGTTCTCATTTTTTTTGTCTTCAGGAAATAATATAACTAAAGGAGGATTTCAGAGGAGGAGAGGGGAACAAAAATAGCAACCACTGCAGGTGCTGGCCAGCCATGCCAACCCACTAGCAACCTGGAAGCTGCCACTGCCCAACAACAATCCGGAGTGTAAGCAAAATGTAGTTCCTTTCCTTTCACCAGAGCTGTTACCTACCACCTGCAAGAACTCCCCAACCAACAATCCTAAGGTTGACTCCTCAGACACTGTAAATTAATGCAACTCTGTTAGATACACATTGATTGATACCAGCTGAAAATGGAGTGATTGGCCTAGTTATAAATAATACTTATTAAGGATGGGGGGAAATCTGATCAAAATAAAGGAAATTAATTGGCACAGTTTATCAAATGAGTAATTACAGTGAAGGAAGAGTGATGCCTTATATTTCAGGAAAATTCTTCTTTCTACCTACTCACAGTTCTAGCCAGATAACCTGGCTCTTATAGGTAAAGCCTCAGTTAGGATATGTGATACTTTTGATCTTAAAAGTGATACAGAATTCATTATCATAGCTGGCTGAAATTTCAGTGCTATTTTTTGATAAAGTATTCCATCAGGTGTGGGGGAGGACACTTGTCATAGCCTCTGTTTCCTTACATTGTTCCTGTTTTACTCCAACAAAATGTCTTACCAGAAGTTTGCATGTATCTAGCTAGAGGTGTTAGACTGAATCAAACTCATGAAGTCTCTAAAGTGAAGATTTTTATTTTATGTTATTTTATTTTTGGTAGCGCTCTCCCTCACAATTATTTATTTCCCAGGTACTGGTCTACAATGATGTAGAATGAAGCTAACAGAGCCAGTTTTGTTTTTGTTTGTTTGGTTGGTTTTTTGTACTTCTCAGTCAGACCCAATATATTTTTATTTTTAATGTCAATTTGAAAAAGGGTATATTTGAAAGACCAGCTGATGGCATCTCTTGGCTAACTAAGAATATTCCTGGCTAACCAAAAATATAATTTCCAATATCCTAAATACAAGAGAAGTAGAAGTTCAGTTCTATTGGTTTATAATCCCTTCCTAAGTAAAGTCTTTAGCTAATGCAGTAGTACAGTAAAGTTCACTTTAGAGGCAATTATTTCATCTAGCAATGATACCCTCTGAGGTGTTCATCCTACATGACTTTGCCTGTTTTGTTTTTTTTAACCATATTTCCATAAGAGACTATACCTAATCTAATCTAAATGGGAGCATCATAATGGATTATTTCTACATCTATGTGTGTAAGGCACATCACTATCTAAGTAAACATACTGGTGAGAGAAGTAAACATACTTCTTTCCTGGATGTCACCTGAAATTAGGAATTATTTGATTATTTTCACATTAAATACTTTAAAAAAGTGACAATGCATATATCAAAAAGGGGAACAAAAGAAAATTTCAACTACTACCTATAAACTATGTATAATTTGCTTTAAACATGGTTTTTACTATTATTTCCTACTTAAATAAATTTTTGCATCTAGTGACACTAGCAATAAAGACCACCCCAGGCAAAGGCATTTATTTCAGCCAAGCATTATGTATTCTCAGGCTGTCAACCATGAGATGTGTCAGGAGCAGCAATTGGGATACTAATGGCAGCTACACACCAGCATATCACAGCAAGTTGCTAAAGAATATTTTAAATATATTTCAAAATCATTGGAATGATTATTATGCTGAGTGGGCCTTGCATTTTCCTACAATAGTTGTATGCTGAGACTTCTTTCAATGTAGTAAAAGAAATGGATCTGTGCATGCAAACAGCTGGGCTCTTTTTATTGCAAAAAAACATCAAGAGACGTTTGATCCCTGAAAGTAAAATACTTTTTAGAATAAGAAAGTATTTTTCCTTTCTTTTTCTTTTCCATTTTTGTTTGGCATTTCCTAAGCAGATGTTTATTCTTCTGCATGCCACTTCTGTGAATACATATTTGTTTTAATGTCTCCATACCAGGCAGGCTATTGTACTAGAAGCCAAATTCTTTTCTGATTCATACCCTGCAAAGAACTGTGCAGAATCATAGACCAAGATGATTTTATTTCAGAGATTTGGTTGTATTAACCTTGCAAACTCAGTGCCACATTAATAAAAGAAAATGAATTTAGACTCAAAAAGTGTTGTATTCCTTCTTAATCATCTAGTCTATGAGTCCCAAGGCTAGAATACATTTGTGACAGGTTCCAAGTTACAGGTGCACTCCTTAAAGAGGGATTCAAGATTTTTTTTTTAAAGTGATTCTAAAACACTGCATTCTGGGATTCTATCCCCCTCAGGGTTGTTTGTTTGGTTTTTTAGAGAACAGGCCCAGAATTGTTTTCTTTTTTTAAACTGGTGGCCTTCAGTCTGGGATCTGAGAGTTATCCATATTTTTATATAAGGGAGAATAAGCCAACTAACATCCCCATATTAGATCAGTGCAAAACCATTCTCCTGGAATTAAGAGCTCAATGATATCTGTCCAATTCATAGTCCCCAATGCATTGCATATATAGTTCAGAGTAGATCCAAGTAAACAGTTCTCCCAGTGAGGCACAAGAAAGGACAAGACAACTTCTTTTCAAGTGCCTACACAGTGGGTCTGGTTCACACACAGAGTCAAATTTGCATGCACAAGAATTAGATTCACAAGGACCACGTGGGGTGGGGCAGGGATTGCCTTTCTCTGTAGTGGAGGGCATGGCAACCCTGCTTGACTATAGCAATAGTTTTATACCATGCTGCTCCCGCCTCAGGGATCCTCCACTCACCCCATACCCTGATACACTCAACCACACTCTGCACCATGCTACCTCTCCATCCTATCACCCATCCTTCCCCCCACTACCCCTAATTCCCTCATTCTGGCATGGACCTCCTACCCATCACCTCTTTCCACTCCCATCCCCCAAATTCTCTGAGACACACAGCCTCAACCTTATCCCCGTTGGCCCTGCTCTCCTCTGAGTATACATCCAACTGGTGGCCTGCAGGCCACATGCATCCCCCATAGGGTTAAACTGCATTGCTTGAGTCCACATGCCACCTCCCCCCTTTCTTTCAAGCTGCTCTTGCTGTTGCCACCAAAGTCCCTAGGCATCAAGGTGCCAACCAGGTTAGGAAGAATGATCGAAATCTGGGGAGAAGTTGTAATGAAGCACAGATCAGAAGCCTGGACCCAGCCAGTCCCAGTCAGATCTGGGCAAGTCATCCCCTGAATAGCTGCCACATGTAGCAAGCCCAGCACAGCACCCTGGTCCCAGCTGAGCTGAATGAAGCAATCAGGGAAACCAATCCTCCACAACCAGAAGTAGTAGGCCCAACCCACTCTAGAACTTAAAAGCCAGGGCCAGCTTCCAGTATCCTTGTCTGGGTAAAGGCAGAAGTTCATACTTTTGACCTTCCATGAACTTCCTTACTGGTTTTCTAGTTCTGATTTCTGGCTCCAACTCCAGCTTCTGATTTGGCATTCCCAGATTACAAGTTTTCAGCTCTTGATTCTGATTTGACCTTTAGCTCTGGCTTTTGACTCCTGATCCTGGTTAACCCTTGACTTACCCTGTCTCTGGCTATGGTTTCAGACTGTGGCCTGCTTTGACTTCAGCTACCAGATGTGACATGAGACCCCTCCGTACCTCCAGCTCCCTGGTCAACTGATCTGGACTGCACCCATACTTCAAGTGTCTAACCACTAAGCAGGACCTCCCACATCCTGGTTTCATAATACAAGCAAGTCAGGAAGCCAGGAAGTCAGTCCAAGAGCACAGCTGGAGAGCAAGTTAAATTGAGAAGCCAAAGTATCAAGCAGAGAGTGGAGTCAGAGTACAAGCCAGACTCCAAAGTAGCCTGGGATCAGGTTACACCCTCTGCTCAGACACGTCCTGTTCCAGGACAGGGGTTTATATGGGAGAACTGGAAAGTCAGCTAACCCCAGCCAACCACTCTACTGCCAGTGAGTAGGCAGAGGGCTAGGCCTCGCTGGAGGCTTCAGGACAGCCTTGACCAGCCTGAATGGTAGGTTGATAGGCCAGAATGAGCAGCTGCATTAATCAAGCTGAGGCCCCAGGTTTGAGTCCATGGCCTGACATACTGCAGGTGGGCAGGCTGTGTGGCTCTGGACAGGACGGGGTGGAGTAGTACAGCCAGGACAAAGCTGCAAGGCCAGGAGCAGAGAGGGTGGTGAGTTGGGGTCCATGCTGGGCTGGGGGGAGGCTCAGCATGATGCAGGATGCAACTGGAGGATATCAGGGGATGGGGTGAATACAGGACCCCTCAGATAGGGGCAGCATGGCTTAAAACCAGTGCTGTAGTCAAGATGGGTTTCCAATCCAGGATCTTTTTTACTGATAATCTGCAGACTTTTTACTGAAAACCAAACTTTTTTCTATGGTTGGTGTTAACCTTTAAATTTGAACCCAGCCCTTGTTACTGCTATCCAGGGCCTGACAAAAGAGTTACATTCATATTCTGTAAAACATATGCCAGTAAAAAAGTTTGGTTGTGAGTAAAGTTTGGTTCCCAGTTACTTAGATGTTGGACAACCCTGCCTTGCCACTGCAATAGTAAGGCATTGACAGTACCCTTGTCTCTTCTGTTCTTTACCTGTAGCATGTGGTAGGGTTTGGACCTTGTTTGTTTTTCTTAATAGGTATTTGGCTGCTGTAATGTGTAAGAGAGACTGAAGCAGGCATTCTTGTGGATTCTCAGATAAATGGTTGCTTATGAACTGAAAGGATTAGATTTGATGGTCCAGAAAGTCCTCCCAGTCCTGTATCCTAAAATACTATTCTTTATTGAACCTTAATTTTCCTTGAAATCTTATGCAGTTTAAAGTAGGTGAAAAGTAGCAACAAGTGAATTTTAAACCAATAAAATATGATGTCAAATTATTTGAGGAATAAAACCATACCATGGATTCCAAAAAGTCTGAGGACTAAGAAACTGTTGTCAAGGGCTTTTCAAGGCCCTTGATGAATTTACAGAATAGCCATCTAGGTCATTGGGACCTGCCACTGCAGTGGTATAGTCTAGCCCCCATAGGCCCACTCCTGTCCTGCCCAACAGTCAACATGAGTGAGAGATGACAGATGTCACATCTACAAGAAAGATGTAATATAAATAGTAAATTGCATTGTAGAAGGTCCCGATTCCTGTTCTAAAATGTTACTTTGGTTCTGTATCTTAAAACCAAATCAGAAACAAAATGACCCATCTTCTTTAACTGTGTATGGCACTTTGGGGCCACTTTGTTTAAAAATAGATTGCAACACTATTTATGAAATAATTTTGTGGACAGAAAGTATACCGTCTGTGAGTGTATATATATCAAAATGTTGACATTTGATATGCCTATTTAATCATGATGGGGATGGATTTTAGATTCATAAAATATTAATGTGGAAAACAGAAGTGGCCACTGGGAAATACAATTCATTTACTATATAAAAACCATTCTGATATTCTCAGGGACTTTGTACTAATGACAAATTTATAAATAGCTGACATTTTAATGTCCTACACAAGAAAACCCTTATCATTATTATTATTATTACCCACATTTATAATGCTTCAGGGGATTATAATTGGCTAATCAAGCTAATTATAAGCTTCACTCTCCCATTCTGCCCTGCTGCCTACAATATTGCTTTCGTTTAAAATTTTCTTTCCAGCAGTGAAACAGTTATATACTTATAATACAAGTATAATTTGAAAATAATTTTTGAAGGAATACAGTCAAGCCCATTACTGAGCATAGGATTTTCCACAGCAGGTCGGAGCACTGGTTCACCAGTTCTATTGCCTGTCTCTGGCAATGGTTAGCACCAGGTGTCAGTAACTTCTCTTAGTGCAGAAGTGGGTACCTTCCTTCACATCTTTGCATATTCTCCTCTAAAATGTAAAAATATTCTTATAACATACATGGGACTACAGAAAAACAGGACTTGCTAGACACAGAGACTCAATGTCTACCTAGTCCTGTATTCAGAATGGCCAGTACCAAATGCATGGGGGAAAGCTGTGAGATGCTGGTAGTAACTGAGTGTGAGATCATCTGCATCCCATGCCCTTCAGTCTCTCAGCATATGCATGTGAACTAGTTCACCTTGAAGTAAAAGGAAGGGGAAACTTTCTCAAGAAGTATGAGGCAGTTTCCATGAGTTGTCAAATTCTTATTGCTCAGTACCTAACCACAGTAGCTTCGCCCCCAGATGAAAACAGTGAAGTATCCTGGGTTAGCTTTCATCTATCAGGGGTGAATGCAAACAGTCAGCTACAGTGAAGCAGCTAATGCACAATAAAGCCCTGCTCCCCTTCCCACCCCCCCACCCATATATGTGCCCATATTTTAATTTGGCTTAACCCCTGAAGTGTTATGATTAAATATCCCATCTGTTTTTTTATTGCCCTTGATAGTAACTCAAGTACAAGAGAGAATAATAATAGTCTTCTTTATATATGCATATATCTTATGTCTTCTATCCAAAAAGCATTCAAACACTTTATAATCTATGCCCAAAAATGTGCATACCTCAAAGACAGGTAAATCTGATTTGGCATTCAAGAACAGTCTTGGGAGTAATTTTTTAATTATGTTTCATACAGAACCTATTAAATGAAACACTGACCCTTCATTAAGCCCCTGAGTTTCCACCCCAATACAAATATTAATGAAATATTGTTGTGAAGCATTTAGGGTCATAACACATACAGCATGAAAAATAAAGTGAAGCAGTAAACCACCACATTTGTACCCTTTATACCTCCCCCTCGGAGGTCCACACAATTATTGGATCCCATCCACCCACACACTTATTGGACACCATCCATCACACACTGCATCCTTAACTCTTGACTCTTGCCATCTTTAATACCCTTTGCCAGAGACATCTTTATAGTATTGCTTTCAACTAATAATATTTTGTGTGAATATTTGCTATAGTGTTTATTGTGCTGGTGATGGATATTGTGATGGTTGGTGGAAGGCTTGATCCATACCAGGCCTTTATATACAGACCTTCTATTACGTTCAGTAGCAGCATATAAATTCTTATGCAACAGCAGCTGGACATAAGCTGCACGCATTAAAGTTTATGAACACCTGCACATAATAAATTTATGTGCAAAAATAATATACAGAAATGTTTCCATCAGTAATCATTTTAACATACTTTTGAGTAAGCTTCAGCATTGCTGAAATAGCCTACTAACCATTTTCTAGCTACATGTTATGCCCTGTCATCTTAGAATACTAGAGTCTTCCAATTTTGTATAGAGGGTTTTCAAAAAATTTTAAGGGATGCCAGTTAACAGTGGTGAGACAATCAGAATGATTTCAGATCGGACCAAATTTAGAATCTTTCTGTAGTTAAAAGCTATGAACAGAAATAAAAAATGTATAGAAAATACTGTAGTATAAAAACTAACCTCAGGTGTGAAATTTCACACCTACATTAAAAAAAACAAAACGGGAGCTTATGCCTCATTTTTAAACCTATTTCAAAATGCAACTATTTCAAAATGCAGGACACATCCATAATAAAAGAAGTCCACTGAGGATAAAATATACCAATATTTATTATTCATTTCACAAAGAAATTAAATGCAACCACTTCTAGAGTACAGCACATAGCCCGTTAAAATCACATCATGATATTATACAACACTGTAAAAGAGAAAGAGAATCCCTTGTAAGCTGCTGGTGATTTTGTGAAGTCCCTTTCCTGATCTAACTCTCATGGATTTGTAGTGGCCTATAATGTGTCAGCATAAGTATTTCAAAAGCTAACTGGTACTATTCAAAATTGACAGAGATTTAGTTCAAGAGTCAAAGACCACCAGAAAGGCAAACTAGAATGCAAGGCAGAGCAATGCCTCTCCAATTGTGCAAGATCTCCTACAGAGATGATCTTTGTCCTTTCTTTTGGGGAGGCTCATAGGTATGATGTTAGGATTATAGGAATTAAAAAATGCCTTCTTTTTTGCTGCCACTGTAATTACTTACACTAAAAAATTAAAAATCTTCAAGTTTTTGCATAAGAATTGGGATTTATTGGTTTTACTGCTAAAACGTCACTAAGAAATATAACCATAGTGCCATTGTTTAAGTAAATGACTGAACAGGATGCTGCAGAAAAAACAAAACAGGCTAATACCTGACCTTGCCATACCTGACCTCTGCCTTTGGTTTTAATTTCCCCTCCTTATCTCATCTATGCATAAATTCCCCTACTATTTCTGAAACTGCTTCTTTTCCTAGAACAGTTATTGGCTCGTTAACTATGCCAGCCTCAATTCCTCGTTCACCTGCTCTCTCTCTCTCCTCCTTTTTATCAGTGGAATGATCTTGCTATACCAAGGGATGTATTTGGTAGCTGGTAGCTGTGTTGGTCTGAGACAAAAAGAAATGAAAAACTGTAGAACTCCTGGTTCAGAGATGATACCTTTTATTAAACTAACTAAGATATCACCCAACAAAACTTTCTTTGCAAGCTTTTGGGCAAAGAAAGATTTTTATTTATTTATTTATTTATTGTGATTTCTTAGTTGGTCTAATCCAAGTTATCATCTCTGAACCAAGGGTTCTAGAGTCTTGCTATACCAAGTCACTAAGATACTGTGTATACTGAGGTATCCTAGATAAATAGATGCCCTGCTTGCCATGTATTACACATGTACTACACGTTCTTTAATGTATTTATCCTCACAACTTCCCTATCAGGTAAAATAATTTCATAGATGGGAAAGTAAGAGACTGAGCAACTTGCCCAAAGTCACAGAGGAATCTATAGCAGAGTGGGGCACTGAATTTGGACATCTCATGTTGTAGGCTAGTGTCTTAACTTTCCCTGTCAACTCCCTTCTAAAAACTCACCCTGAGGTGTTCATAAAGAGTTACTCTTAAGTCATCTAAGACGACTTCTGTCTCTGGGTTTACCAAAGAATCATGCCTTTTTGTAAAGTTTTGAACCCTTAGGGACTACACTGAGCACGCTGTTAATTTATACCAAATCATTTATGTGTAGAGATTATCCTATCACTATGTATTCATGACATTCTGATCTAGCAACAGGCACATAGAACAATAAAGAAAAGTTCAACCACTGGCCAGGCACTCTGGAGACGTAGATTCAAATTCCAACCACTTTTATGCTATATGTATCTATGGTGAAATTAGTCGTTCTCTATATGCTGGTTCTTCACCTGTAAAATGGAAGTGTTGTCTAAATAGACTGTAAGGATCTTAAGACAAGAACTATGTCTATGGATTGGTACAACATTCTAACATAGTAGAAATCAACCACGTTTGGAGAGCCTAAAGTCCTATTCCTCTCCTACCGAAAATGAAACACCTGCTTTCATATAGTACCAGTATGGATGCTCCTGTGACTTATGCAGTGCATGTAGGTTTAATATAGATAAACTTGGAAAATGCAAAAACTAAATACTGCATTCATTCTACCCCCAGTACCTCAGCACCATGAATGCACCATGTCTGAACAAGGCAGTCAGCATCACGTAGCAGGCACAAGATAATGAATATTAGGACTGTGTCTTTTTTACCTGCTCTAGCATTCCCTCAGTTTCATCTAATTTCTGTAGCAATAATGACCCAGCCTTTCTCTTGGGGTAATTAGACTGCCCTAGTTAGTGGTCAGCGTTTTCTGCTCAATTGTTCTGCAAGCTCCAAAATGAGCAATCAGTCAAAATTTCAGAGAAGCTCATAGGTGGCAGAAGAAGCCAAGCCTGAATATTTCGTGTACATTTAAATGTGCACTCAAGCAGTGACACGGAAATCAGTAAAGCAGCCACTAATGATCTGGTTCCATTAACAAATGCTCATTTGGATGGTAAGTGACCTGAGACAAAGAGAGAATGCAATTTTGGCTGCCAATACAATAAAAAATAGCTGCTATTACTGCTATATGGAGGTTATAATCAATGATACTTTTTATTGGCTCAATTCAGCTACATCGTAACCTATTAAACCCCTGTTTTGATGACACTGAATAAAAGAAAAGAGGTTAGTATCTTTCATGGCTTTTACAAAACCAACTCATGTACAACTGTTTTATCTGGTTTTATTAATGCAGCAAGTCACCTTGATTACCAGATTCACAGAACTTAGCCAAAATATAACTTCTTTAACCTTTGCCTTATTAACCTCCAGCACTTAAAAGTTTTCAAATAACTTTGTTTTCAAGAAAGGAATATTCTCTCTTTTGGACTTTAGAGTTATTTTATGAAATGCAAAAATGTCACTGTAACCAATAACTACAATAGAACCAGATTCTCCACCTACTGTTCTTTTTTTATAGTAACGTACATCATAAACCAGACCTTAACAACACCTGACAATAACTTGTATCATGGCCATTATTATTTATCATTTTTAGTACAGCTTTGTCCAGCAATACATAGGCTCGAGTTTGCTTAGAACTATACAAATGTGTAGGAAATTATTCCTTATCCAAAAGCTTTACAGATTTAAAAGCAAGAGATTATTGAGCTTGAACAGCTAGGTAATAGCTAGGTAATAACAATGTGTTTAGGACACTAGCAAATGACCACTCTTATATCGCACAATATCAGATGTATACGAGAACAATTCTGCTTTTGAATAATCCCATTGGAATCAATATGAATGGATGCATGATAAAGGCAAGCAGGATTTCTCTTCAAATTTAAGTACTCTAAATGTGCATTTGTGGATTTTAATTCAAGGCCTTGATACACTTTAGAGATGACAACAACAATGATGGCAGCTTAATCAGTGATTGAATTGTCTACCCACTGGGCTACTTGGACAACTAGAAGGCTCCCTCCTACTCATAGCTCTTTATTTGTGTAAATTATCTTGGGTAACAATCTTTATAAAGGAAACTAGAAAGATCAGTGGTCAGTGGATATGTCTACACCAAACACTTTACTGCACAGCAGGCTAATTTGCTATGTGTTAAATGTTACCATCTACACAGGCACAGCAAATAGGGCACAGTAGACTAATTTACTGTGCTGCTGGATACTCCTGTCAGATACAAGTGGCATCTGGCAGCTCAATAAATTACTGTGCTTAAATGCATGTGTAGATGGTAATGTTGGCATTAGTTTACTCCAGCTCAAACAGAGCCAAAGTAGATTCAGTCACATTAATTGCATGTGTATATGTAAGTAGTCACATTAACAAGCTTAGTTACAATAGTAGTTGTCTTACAAGAGATTGAAGATTTTGGGATATACATGGGGAGGGTAACAGTCAGGTTTGAAGTGAAGATGAGGCTAGGACTCATTAGGGCAGGGGCTGGGAAGGAGAAAGGATTGTGAGCTTGGGGAAGAAGGAGACCATGGGAGGAAATGAGGGACTGAAGAGAAGTAATAAAGGATTTGGGAAAATATTTGAAGGAGAGAGAGGGGAAGGTTTGTGGGATGCCAGGTGCACCGAGGCTGAGTTCAGAGAATCTGGTAGTAAACCTGCAAGCTAAACTACTGGTGCCCCTTTGTCATCTGAATAACCCAGAGGATTATACTCGATCTGAAGGACTAGGAAGAACAGAAGAAGATAGTAGTGATTTAAAACAGGAGGCAGCAAATGAGCAGAAACCAGGATCCTTTAAAAAGATGGTATTCCTGTGAGGACCTGTCCTCATAGGAGTAGGGCTAAGAGTGAAGGTAACACCAATCCTGTCTTAAACTGTTTTAGATTAGAGAGGCATGGCACAGCAGACCAACATCTGTGAAGGAAATAGTAGTTACAGCCCAAAGTCACCGGGGACATAGTGTGTGACAGAATGCTCTAGGAGACAGCCAGCATTGTCTGCAAATGAAAAACAAGTTGGTGCAGGGCTTTGGTCATAAAACTGGAGTAGGGGGATCCTCTGTGTAAGCCGGTTCTCCAGATCACTCTTAAAAAAACAGAACAAAGTAGACTGAAGTAACCTAGCCTATGGATTTGGTCACAGAAAAGGCTCATACTGAAAACATCTATGCCCACAGTCAAGAAACATCTGGGTAGGTTCTGCAATTAAGGGGACATAGTCTGCCATCCTCAAACAGATAATGGCAACCGAATGTTTTCATTCACTATGACTCCCAACTGTAAGAAAATGCTTTAAAAATGTCCAAACCCAGGCTACTTGTGAAGCCAGGGCCTGAATTAAGGTCTCTCCAGAGAAAACACAAAGACCTTAAACAAACATACAGCTTTAAGGAGCCATCGGGATACTTGATAAGGAGCCATCGGGAAACCAAATGCCACATTCCTTTGTACCTACCTTCATACTACCACTAACTTCAACAGCATTGTATCAGGGCTTGAGGAAGAATGAGTATCTTTCAGAGGCATCAGTTAAGATTTTATATGGATGCAGTTACTCTTTCCTTTCTGATTTCACTTATAATTATGCCTAGCACATGCCCAGTGCTACCCACAGGAGCACTGCTTCTGTTTTACCCAGGAGAGCACACCTACACCAACAAACTCTCCCAATGCCTGAAGAAGGGTGTTTGTGCTTGTAAGCTTGCAAAAAACAACTTTTCCAACTATTTATTTGGTCTTGTAAAAGATATCATATCTACCCAAAGAACCTTGTCTGCCTATGTCTGTAGGCCAACACAGCTACAACCAACAGCCCCGAGATTCTGAGAGCATCCTTAGGCATGAACTAAAAAATATGATTACATGCAAGCAAGGCAGGCAGAGCAGGAGCAAGTGGGTGAGTTGCTAGGTCTCCTGAGTGCCTGGCCAGTGGTTGAACCTTCCTTTATTGTTCTGTGTGCCTGTTGCTGGATCAGAATGTCATGACTACATAGTGATAGGATAATCTTTACACATAAATGATTTGGTATACATTAACAGTGTGCTCAGTGTAGTCCCTAAGGGCTCAAAACTTTACAAAAAGGCATGGTTCTTTGGTAAACCCAGAGACAGAAGTCATCTTAAATGACTTAAGAGTAACTCTTTATGAACACCTCAGGGTGAGTTTTTGTTTTGTGGTGGCAGTCTCAGGAAGTACAGACATACCCTGTTATTCCTACAAGTGTAACTTTTACTTCAGGAGTTCTAGGTATTATGGAAACGGTAGTTCAGGAGAAAAGAAAACAATTTAACTTTTATTATTATTATTACACTACTATAACCTTTACTATAGTACTAGACCTTTTCCCAGTTACAGAATGTCAGTCTAAAGCAGAGTTCTCAACCCATGGGTTGTGACCCAAAAATAGGTTGCAAGAATATATGAAAGGGTTGTGAAAAAACTTTAAAAATGGATCAACAAACTTTAAAAATGGATTTTCCTTTACACAAGAAAAATGCAGAAAAGCATGGCTTTTCCCTTGGAGGCTGGCAGAGTTCCAGCCTGTAAGGGACTGCTTGGGGGCCCTCCTGCCCTCACACATACCCTGTTGCCCCATACACCCACCCCCTGGGGCCTGGGGGTGGGGGGCAGTGGGTAGGTGGTGACAGGCACTGAGTTGGGACTGGTCATCAATGTTTACAAATGGGTCCTGGTACAAAAAATATTGAGAACCACTGATCTAAAGAAGCCATAAACAGGTTCTCATCCTGAGCACAATTTCTTTTTCAGCATTCACCACAAATGAAACCTCCAAATGTGATTTATTGGAATGGAACAACTATATTTAAGCTGTAGCCCAAAACAATTACATATAACTAAAATTAAGAATAAAAAAATAATATACTTCAGACATCAGACCAAAATATAGATTGTGCTAGTTTGTTCTCAGTAAGAGACAATAAACCCAAAGATGCTGGTCAGCCAACCCTCAATGAAACTGCTTTATGAATGCAAACAAGACAGCACCTGAAGATTTTGTCATTTCCTCTATATTTAAAAGGAAAAGTGTGCCACTGTATGCTGGGCTATTTTTAGCCTACTCAAGCGATTTATTCTTTTTTCCTTTAGGAAAAACTATTCTACAGGCAGCTCCCAATGGAGTCCTAAAGAAATGCAGAAGTGGAGGGAAAGGGTTATTTTTTATCTTGTTGTTTCTTCTTTTCACCTTGAAAGTACAAAAATCATCTCCACTATAAGCCCTAGGCTAATCTGGTTGTGAAAAGTATTCAAGCATTTTCTAATATCTCTGGATAGCAGCATGTTTGTAGACAGAGTTTACTATGAAATAGTTAGAGCTTGATCCCACTGTCACAAAGATTTTACAGGTGTGATTTCTTCTGTTTGTTTTAAATCAGAACTGTTTCTTATACAAGACGTTTTATTAGTATTTGGGGTTGAAAACTATGGGCTTCTACAAGCTGTACTCTGAAAAAGGACAAATACCTTCAGGCCCAACAACAGTTTTCTTCTAAATTCTCTTTGATAATAAGAGAGGACGTAGGACTGGAAGGCTAGTCTTTTTGTTACAGCAACTAATGTACCAAAAACTGTAGCGACTTCTTGTATAACCTTGGTCTAATCACTCAGATCCTAACATTTTGGAAATCATTGAGAGCCTGCCACTTTGCCAACATGGCCTGATCTTGTATTCATCTCTCAGTTGCTCATTTTCCCATTGGTAACACAGGAATAACATTTCTTTTCTCCCATTCTTTGACTGCCTTGTCTGTTTGAATCATATACTCTCTAAGGGACACTCTGTATACAACACCTAACAAAATGGAGTCTTGCTCCCAGATGGGACCCTGAGTCACCACTGGAATCCAGATAACAGTAAAGGAATTTTCCCTTTGAAACTTTTGAGCCTTACTGATGTTGCCCAGTGACCAGACTAGCACAAAAAGAAGGGCAGAGCTCAGGTGTATGGCAGGAAGAAAGGATAACTTATCTCTTTGGGACAGTCACTGAAACAACATATCTATAGAGAAATGCCATACCAGAGCTGAATAAACATCAGAAGGCATTAACATAGCAATGGGGGTTAGGGACAGCAGAACTAGAGCACAACAAGGTCACTTTTTGAAAATTAAGTATATGGATGATGTGATATGAAATCACAAGGCAGGCAGGCAAAAAAAAGCAGACAGGAAAGTGAGCTGATTCAGGGGACAGTAGTGTTTGTACTGGGATTTTTAGTCTACAACAGGACTGTCCAATTTCTAAGCCCCCATGGGCCACATGCCCCAGGGACTACACTAGCAGGGGTCACATCAAGTGAACCACAGGCTACCAGGCTGCACCCTGTGCAGACAGTCCTACCCTGCTGCGCTGAACGCTTGTGTGGGCTCCCCCTCAGCACTTCACTGGGCACCCACTTACTGCTATACCCAGTGGGCATGATTCCTACTTTGTGCCTCCCCATCCCCCTGCTGCCTCGCATGCCTCCCTCAACCCTGCTTTGCGCAAGGACAACCTTCTCCTCCCTGTGAGGACCTGATCCCCTCACTTGCATGGCCCAGACTCACCTGTGTTGTGCTGTACTGCCCCAACCCCTGAGAAGGACAGAAAAAATCTGCCGGAGAAGGAGTCAGGAGACTCTGGCTGCTGTTGCAACTGGAACAATACAGGAACAACAGCCGGATAAGCCGGAGAGTTGCAACTTTACCCTTTGCAGGTTGCATACAGCCCTGATCTACAGTATCATGAAAATCTACACACAGGGCTAAACTAGATATCACTGGGTGCATCTACAAGAGATGGTTACTGTGCACTAGCCTAATAACACTGTGTAGTAGTGTGCTGGTCAAAAATTGTGCTAATATGCTACTGTGCAGTGTTATTAAGCTACTGCACGGTAAGCATCACAAAAAAAACGGTGTCGGTGCTACTGCTCATTTAGTTAGTACTTCATTAATCAAGTACTAAACTAAATACTCAGTAATTACTACACAGTAATGAATGTGTAGACATGCCCACAGAAGCATCAGGTTTGCCCCTGAGGAACAGTGAAGGTGATAGCAAAAAATTAAGAAGTGGCTTTCTTATTTCACATCCCACTGCAGTCTTTTCGAGGCCAGGGCAAAGCAAAATACCATGATGATGAAATTTATGACCTCACTGAAATTGATGAGAAAACTCCTTCTGATTTCAGTGGTGCCAGAATTACGCTCCTATACTAGAAATGAAGCAGAATCAAGCAGCCCTAAACATCTGAATTAGATTCAAATTTTGTAACTTGACTTCATTGTTCAAAACATGTCCAGTTTTGTAACTTGACTAGACATTTGTTAAAAGTTACACAAGCTTTATAGATAGCAGTAGCTAGAAACAGTTTAAAAATATGGACCAAAGTGCAATAAGTGAATAGAGCTCCCTCTTCTAAAGTCCAATGGTATTTGAATCAGGGGGCTCATCTGGACATCTCTTTCATTTCAAGCAAACTGTGCTAGCAGAATACCCAGTTTTTACCACCCTTTAAGGAATTTCTACTGACACTCAAACATACAAGGACTAATAATATAGATTTTCTGAGGGAACATTCTCCTACCAAAAAATAACACTTTATCCAAATAAAAATGTTCTGCAGGGATGCATTAGTTTTGATTAAATACCATTAAGGCAAAAAAATATATAGAATAAAAGTTTTTCAGTGATTGAAAATATTCAAGTCAATAAGGTACAGCTGTATGGAAACCTCAAGAACTTTTCCCCACCACCTAAGACTAAGAGCATATTTCCATGAAAATGAGCCATGCAATGATCAACCTGCCACAAAAGACAGCTCCTGGAGTCCACCTGAGGGCTGAAGCCCCACCCTGGACCTGCATATAAACTGTTTCCACCTCTACCCACTCTGAGATTGCCAAAAATTGAAAAACTCTTACATTGCAACCTCAGTCCTGTGGAACGGAGAGATATTTTCAGCCTTAAAAGCAACCAGACATTATCATACAACAGGCTATTGCTGTCATGCACAAAATAATTTACATACAGGAAGCTAAGGAAAAAAACTTTCCAAAGTAGAGTTTTACAAACTCCTGCCAAAGGAATCCATGGCATAACACCAGAAGGAATTAAACAACCTCTAAATGATACTACCTCTGGAAACACAAGTGATGATTGCTGCTCTACTTCCCAGGAAGCCAGGCTAGGCAACTTTTACTTACTACCCTGGAACTGACATTATCACAGAAGGAGTTTCTGGCTTTGATGACTTAGCTACTCCCACCTGCTACTGGAACTGCCAGCCATCTGGAAGACAACATTGCAAAATAAGGGCCAAAAATCTTGACCAGTAGCTTGGAAACAAGTCAATGGCAGGACCCAAGGTCAAAGGCTCCAGAAGCAGCATGAGATGCACGGCTAAAAGCCCGTTGCACCCCCACACCCCGAAGCCAGTGACCCCCAACAGCCACGGAGCAGCCCCACCGACCCCCAGCACAGCCAGAGGTAAGCAGGGCCTGTAGTGGGGGGGGATTAGCCCAGCTCAGCTGCAGAGAGGCAGCTGAGAGGAGCCAAGGAGGGTCTTGCGCTGCCCCGGCTCCTACTTGGCCCATCCCCTCAGGGAGAGAGTAGAAGAGGGGGAGAGAGTACCTACTGGTCCCTCTCCGGTGGGGCAGGGTCCCCTAAATCCCGGGTAGGGCCCCCCCTTGCCCAGGAGCAATGTGGTGCCGGCAGTGAGCCCACTGTGCATGTGCACAGTTTAAAAGGGCCCGCCAACCAGAAAAAAACCTCAGTTCAGCTCCGGGAGCAGTGTGAGATGCACGGGTGAAAGCCCGTTGTGGCCCTGCACCTCAAAGCCCCCCGGTGACCCCCAACAGCTGTGGAGCAGCCCCACCAACCCCCAGCACAGCTGGAGGTAAGCAGGGCCCATGGTGGGAGGGGATCTAGCTGGGCTAGTCCCCCCATGGTGGGACTAGCCCAGCTCAGCTGCAGGGAGGCAGGTGAGTGGAGCCGAGGAGGGTCTTACCCAGCCCTGGCTCCTACTTTGTCTAGCCCCACAGGGAGCCACGAGACCGGAGCCGCACGAACGGGACACGCAAACAGATGTGTTTGTCTGCCTGGCGCGTGAGTTAGCGCAGGATGGTGAGCCGGAGGGCCCAAGGCCCTGTCAGTGAGCCCTAGGGTCGCTAGTCCCATCAGTAGCTGAACTACCAGCGGCACAATGTGGATGGGCACATGCCGCACCCCAAGGGTCCACTTGGAGTCTGTGGCCTCCCCCTCTGGCACATCTGAGACCTCCACCCAGACAGAGCCCGTGGTTGCGGGCTCCACGCAGATGGAGCCCCTGGCTCTCAGCTGCAGGGACTACCTGGAACGTCTCCAGGCACATGGGAGTGGGAGCATGGCCACCTCCCCTTGCGAGGTCTGCTCCACTTTGGAGTCTCTGGGGTGCCAGATTGAGGAGCTCCAGGCTGCACTCCAGAGACTGCATGCTATCAGGGATGGTGAGCAAGAGATAGACTCCTTCTGCCAGGCCCTTCACCCCATGATGGCTGAGGATCGAGCAAGGTCACCCTCCAGGACAAGGGATGAATTGAGAATCTCCCACATTGTCCACCCAGGGGCTTGGACCAAGGTGGTCAACGCCCCAAGGCCTGCCGCACCAAGGTCCCCTCCCCTCTGGGGCTTTGCAACAGGTACGAACCTCATGCAGCCCCAGTAGAGCCTGCAGAGCTGCCTGCTCCTGCAGGCAAGGGAGGATCACCCACCTCTACTCTCCCTAAGACGAAATGCAGGATCTGGGGGAACGTCAGTTCACCAGAGAGCCCCAAGGGATAACAGGGACTAAGTCATAAACTCTTCCAAGTCTGTTTTAGGCTGGACATAAGGAAAAATGTCTTTAGTGTCCGAGCCCCCAAGGCCTGGAATAGACTCCCTCCAGAAGTGGTACAGGCACCTACTCTGGTCTCATTCAAGAAACATTTGGATGCTTATCTTGCTGGGATCCTTTGACCCTATCTGACTTCCTGCCCCTGGGGCAGGGGACTGGACTTGATGATCCTCAAGATCCCTTCCAGCCCTAATGTCTATGAAAGGCAAATCAAAGCAGAAATTGGATTCAGGAGGCAAAGTCAAAAGCCAGGAATCCTGGGCTGTGCTCAGAGCCAGGAATACACAGACTTGGGTAGGGGGTTAGGGACAAGAGCAGGAGTAGAAGGCAAAGTGGATTCATGGACCATGGCAGGAGCTGAAGCCTAGGCAGCATAAGATCCACAGTGAGAGCTGGGATACAGGGCAGTGCAGGAAGCAGGATAGAAGCCAAGGCATGCAATGCAGAAGCAGTCAGAAACCAGAGGCACTGGAAGCTACAGTACATAGAGCAGCCTCTGTCTTTCTAAAAGTGCTGGATTTTATCTTGAGCTGCAGGCTCCTGCAGCCAGTGAGGTAATCAGGCACAGCTGGACCCAGACAAGCAGCTCCTGGACAGCTTTAAGTCTGATATAAGCCCTTCCCTCTGAATACAGCCAGCTTTCTGCGGGGCTACTAAGGAATCCTTACCAGTAGTAGATGCTACAGCCCTATGACTGGTTGTAACAGATTAAGCTAGTTTGGCTGGAAATTATATAAAATATATATATAGAAGCCAATTGCCATCTCACCACCATTTGGAAGGATTATTTTGTCTTTAAGGAATACATTGTTCCAAATACCTGATTTGCTTGGCAACAGAAAGCTTCACTGGGGTATATGACGTCCTTTTCTACATAGAGAGATCCAAAGCAATATTATACCATGCACAGCTAACACATTTAGGTCCATGTGCAGCATCTTATATCCTTAAACAATGAATGGCACATCCTAAACACAATCATCTAGATGTCAGAGTTGACTGACACTTTTTACACAAAATGGTTTTTTTGTGACATCTTTACATTCTTTTTAATGTGTCTTAAAAATAAGTTTCAAAAGAAAATACACAAACTCTTTAATAAGCATTTGCCTGTTTTGAATAGTATGTTTGACTTAAACATATGGAGGAAGTTTTTGAAAAACTTTTTAAAAAATGAGAATTTGTCAGTTTTGTGACAGAGTAAAAATTTTGAAAGCTATTGTAAGGCTGGTTTCTCGTTTTTAAGTAGTTTGGTAATTTACAAGTCTTGCCTTTCATTTACAAACTTAATCAGAGTTATTTGTTTCTCCAACCTAGCAGACAGGAAAGACATAGTAAAGAAAATCAGTTCTGAATAGAAGAAATTGAAAGTCTCCTCATCAATAATTGCCCATACAGGAGGAAATGGGATACGGCTTTTTAAGCAGGGGTATTAATGAGGAAATGTTCTCAGCAGGTCCTGGCTAAGTATGCCCTGGGAGATCAGAGCTTTTTATATTAGCACTACAGCTCTGATTCCAAAACATTATTATGTCACTAAAGAGCTTTTTCACAAAATGAACGTGTCAAAATATGACAAGAAGCAGAAAAACAAACTTTCACCTACTACAATAAGGTGGGGGAAAGGAAGTTGGAATCTTCTTCACAGCAAGAGACCAGATAAGGAATTATAAACATGTAAATGTTCTGATTCCTCTTCCTCTATCAGCCAGTTACAGTATTTCAGCATGGTTATAAAAGAACTCACTGAAGGAAAAACCATTATGCTTTTCCACAAGCCTAGTCTACACAAAAGAGATAGTTAGGTATACTGGCAGACTCCTAATGTACATATAGCTTCCCCGGGCAAAAAAAAAGCAAAAAAAAGAAATGATATATATATAATTACAAACAAACACACACACACACACACACACACACGTACCATACCAGTCTCCTGAATAAAATGAACTAGACAAAGCGGCAGTGTAGGTACATCTTGACTGGGTCTTTTGCCTATATAAATAAAGAAGTCACTCCCCACCCCAGTCAACCACATATACCAGCAAAAATTTTAAGTCTAGGCTACCCTCAGCTTTAATCCAGCCCCTTTTCAGGCTAAAGTACCAATTACTTCTGGTTTAGAACCTTATTTAATGAGGCTTACTAAGGAGAATTAAAATTATAGCCTTGGGGGTGGAAAAGATGAGGGATTATTAACATAGATATTGCTGTCCCCATCAGATATGGAGGGTGGAATGTAAAAGTCCTGATTTTGACAGCATTAAGTCCCATCACAAAACTCCTGTTGGACAGAGCTCTTTGTGTTGTCTTATGTATTAACAAAACACCTTTCTCAAAGCAAATAAACCACCAATCTGAGAAATTTTCCTAGTTATGCTGTGCTGGTCTGTTTAAACTGACCTTTAGATGATACACAGGAGAATACAGTTGAGTTTATTACTGAATGTGCATTTTCTTTATTGGTAAGTCAAATCCCAAGCTGGTCTGTCGATTCTAGACAAAAGGATTGTATTTCCTTGTAAGACAGTTTCTGTAGAATAGATTCACAATTAATTATGTTTTGTATAATTTATAATCTGAGAACAAAAAGAAAAAACTCACAACGGGCAAATTAATTCTGCATGTAGCTCCACTTTTGCACAAGAGGGACATAGGCAACTGGTAGGCAGTGCATGGGGGTGCACGTGCCCCCGCCCCGACAAGGCCAGTGGTCCCCCTGATGGCCAACACTGATGCTGTCAGCAGAGCTGGTGCCCCTCCTGACAGGGCCACCACTGTCAGTGGCTTCTGCGGGTGCCCCCAGATTCAGCAGGCACCAGTCACTCATGAAAAGGGAGAAATCTGGCCTATTTCAATATGCTTTTCCTTGCCATATCATCTGAGAATTTTCGGTTTTATATATAATAATTCAAATGTAATTAAATCCATCATGTTCTAATAGTTCTTTGCATATTATCACAATAATAATGCATTTGCCTTTTATCCCAGAATCCCAAAGTCATTTTCAAAGATTAATACAATAACCTGTAGAACAGTCCAGTGAGGCTAGTTAATATTATGCATCTCCATTTTACAGGTGGCAAAAAATGAGAGAAGTTAAATCGCCCATCTCCAGGTTAAAAGGAGTTCTTGGAAGAGAATTCTATAGGATGAAATCTTCTTAACAGTGCTTCAAAAGCTGAAGAAAAACTGACTTAAGCTTGCTGAAGCTCAGAATTCAGTTCATGTGTTTTTGCTAATTTGGAAAAAAGAAAGTCTTTTCAGTCTGACTTTTGACTAATAGCACCAAGTCACGTGTGTCTCAGAGCAACTAAAAATTGTCATGCAAAGCGATCAGGGAACATTCAAGTACTACATCCTGAAAGGGACCTATTTGATTCTGATTTTCAGATGCAGGAGCCCATCACTGCTGCTGCAATGAATCCCAGGGAAAAAAAAAGAGACATCATGGACTATGCATTTGCCTCTGATTTCACTGAACTAAATCTTTATTTTGTCACAAGAGCTCATCATCATCCCAGTCTTATGCTCAGAAAACTTTGCTGAGCTGCAATCTGTCATTTTGAAGTACTGTAGTTGTTTTACTTTTTTTTTTTTTTTTTAGATACTCCAAGGCCAGGCAAGGAAAAAATCACCTGGAACAGCAGGATGAGGGAATCACAGCATTCTTTTAATATCCACAGTGAGAATCTATTCATGACATCAGCCTTTTTTTGATTGTGAAAGGAGGAAAAGTAAGAGAGAGAGACATTCAGTGTAGGTTATTCTCATGCAAAGTATAAAACAGAACAACAGATTGCTCTATTTATCCAACAGTATTATAGGCTTGTAGCTAACCAAGTTTTGATTTACATGGAAGCATCTCAATTAAGACTGTATTTCTTTTCTCTGCACCCACCTAGAATGGCTTTTGCCTTTATCCCCACCTATCCTTGTATAGGTTTTCATCTTCTGTACTTACTACTTACCACATTTATTTTAAATTTCAGGAGATTACTAGCTACTTGTGTGGCAAAAATAGTTTCCAGGGTCTTTCAATTTACCACTGGGAGGGGGTTCAGGAAGGGAGGAGAGGTTTTTTTTGACACCAGGTTTCATTTCTAGAGAAGCAGTGGCCTCTATATTAAAAAGAAAAAAATGGAAGTTTTGGAATGTTTCTTAGCAGTTCAAACCCAGTCTTCCAAAACGACAAGTGTACTCAGTTCTCTCTCCCTTGAGTACATCTACACAAGATGCTTTACTGTGCAGTAGAGCAAATTACTGCACAGTAAGTATCCGCATCTACTTGTGCAGATGCTTATTGCACAGTAATGCGCTGTAATCATGAGTAGATTTTCTATTTGTAAGTATAAGTAGCAAATTTACTCATGATTAGTTACTGTGCAGTAATGCACGTGTAGACACTGACTGGGAGCAAATTTGGTCCTGATCAGCCCACACCACTAGGAGCCCACCCAGGGCCATGGGGCTGGGAGCTTCTCCATCCCCAGAGCTGAGGTGACTCATTGTCTACCCCACCCCAGGCCCTTAAAGCCTGTGGGGACAGTGGCCCTGGGGTACCTGCAGCCAGCCTCAGACCACTGTGTGACCCTGCAGAGGCCCCAGGCCAGCTGCAGCAGCCTGCCCAGGCCCCGCTGCTGATCCCTGACACTGCAGTGCTGTGCAGCTGCCAGACCTGTGTTGTCACACTGTGCTGGACACTGGAGCCAGCTGCCTGACCTAACAGCAACCTGGGCCACTTGCAGCCAGCCTCTAGCCACCGGGTCCCACTCCAGCTGGCTGCAGGCCATCCACAGCAGACTGCCTGGACTCCACCACTGATGCCCAGCACACCCTCATCACATGCCTGCCTGTCCTGCACCATGCCCCTGCGCTGGGTGGCCTGCCCAAGCCTCCACTGCAGCCTGGCACCCACAATGATGTGTCACTGGGGGAGGGCCTCTCAGCACACTAGGAGTCCATCCCACTGAGCTCCCTGCCCTGGCCTCCTTCAGCAGCTCCAGGAGCTCAGGGCAGCACCAGCTCTGCATACTCAGCACCACCCATGAGGCCAGGCTGGCCATGGCACCACCTGCCAGAAGCTCCAGCTTCCCCCCAGAAGGGGCCCCTGCCCAGGTAGCTGGACGCCACACCACTGTGCCCCAGAACACAGCCAGGAATCACACTTCCTTCCCACCAGTGGGCACCAACTCAGGACACTGGGTATGCCTGCCGTGGCCACCTAATAAGCCCTACACTAGGGGGAGGACCCTCTCCACCCTGGCCCCGTTCCCTGCCCCTACCCCTCCTCCCCATCTGGCCCACCTGCATTCCCTCTACCCCCAGAGCCCCCACCACAGAACACAGGGAGGCGGAAGACAGTGCAAAACTTCATTGAGCAGCCTTTGACCCTGCAACTAGGCAGACACAAGCCTCTCACATGCTGAGGAACATGTCGATGCTGGGAGTAGCATTCTCCTCCGCTGCAGGGGACAGGAATGCAGAGCTGCTGGCACTCCCACCCTTCCCCCAGGGGGCCACTCCAGAGAGGTGCCCTGGGGTGAACCCCCCACCCTGCACTAGTGCTGCACCCCAGCATGCCCCTGCTGTTAAGTTCACAGGTGCACCTGGGGCACCATGACCATCAACACCAGCAGTATATAGTGGGTTGGGGACTCCTTGGTCCATACAAACAGCTCCTCATGCTGGAGTCTCAGCTGGGGGAGCTGATCTCTGCAACTGCAAACAGAACTGGCATTTCCGGTGCCAGGCATCCTCTGCCCACTGCGCCTCCTCTGAAATGGAACAGTCCCCAACCAGCTCCAGGCTGCATGTGCAGACTTCCCCGTGCAGCTGAGGGCTGGTCAGGAACTGTCCTGGTCTGGGACAGGTCCCAGACAGCTTAAGGCTGGGTGGGGAACTCTCCCTATGCAGGGAGATCCCACTGAGAGATCACAGAGCTGGGGCTTCCTGCTGTCAGGGCAGGGAGACAGTGTCCCCTTTTCGGTTCTGGTGGTGGAAACTGCCCCAGCAGTAGATAGCTCCCAGGGGCAGGGAGCAATCTCCTGCTCCTTGCTGCCCAGCTGACCAGGAGCAAATTTGCTCCTGATCCATCTACACATGCCTTACTGTACAGTAGTTAATTTAGTACTTGTGTTGTAGCAAATGAACTGCTGAGTAGAGCAAATTACTATGCAGTAAGGGTCTGTACATGTAGATGGTGATGCTTACTATGCAGTAAGTTGCTCTACTGCGCAGTAAAGCATCTCAGGTAGACATGCCCTGTGTTGCTGTTTAGAGAATTCAAGACATGAAAAGTGCAAAATCTTGCCCAAAATCAAAAGACATAACTAATTAGTCTGGTTAAATAGTTTATATAGGAGAGGAACTAACTTGCACCCAAAATAAATTCTACTAATAAAAAGGAAAGTAAGCACAACCGTGTCCCTCAAAAATGAGCACTCTGTGAGGAAGGAGGCACAAAAATGTCACTACTTACTCATATTATGCTGAAGGAATGAAAGTACAATAAAACACACATTATGTTAAGGTCAGTTTTGAAAGAGGTAGTTTTATAACCTAGTAGTTTCTACTTCTAATAATCTCATTGCTTAATGCAAATAATCTGCCAGCAGAGAGCTACATCTTGCAATGTAACAATTCAGTGGAAAATTGAAATTTAATCTCTGTTGCTAATTCAGATGTAATCCAAACTCAGTCTGATGCTTCTTAGAAAACAGAAAAAAATGATGGCATAATACTACATTATTTAGGAAACCTATAGAATCCAACTGAATATGCTTTGTTAACAACTTCAGGTACAAATACACAAAAAAAACTAGATGTTAAACATTCAGGATACTGATTTTTTTAATGAATACTACTAACCATTCTCAGATATATTGACCTATATCTAGCCTTTTTCCAGGCACTGGCGAGGTCCAGTGACTCTCCTAGTACTGCTTGCTTACATTTGTGTTTCATGCAGGTATTCAGGCTAAACCTGGTAAAAAGAGTTGAACAGAAGAAACCAGTTGTATTGCATGATAGTAGGTTTTACTGGTCCTACAAAAGCCAGGTACCTATTCTTGAGCACCATCTACTGGCAGCTCATCTATTAACTAATTATTTACATATGCACAGACATATAACAATGACCAATAGATCCCTCCAGACCCAAATATAAGTATAGCAGCACCCAAAATAAGTGACCCTTAATGTGTGTGTTTTGTTTAGCAATATAGACCCTGTCTAAAACATTGAAAAATCAAGGGGAATTCTTCCATTGACTACAGCCGACTTTGGATCAGACTCTAATACAACAACTGGAGCCAAACATCAAACACTGTATACTACCTGAGAATATAGGAAGCTGCAATC
Source organism: Alligator sinensis (assembly GCF_000455745.1). Taxonomy (NCBI): domain Eukaryota; kingdom Metazoa; phylum Chordata; order Crocodylia; family Alligatoridae; genus Alligator; species Alligator sinensis. Next base: position 1,580,804 of record NW_005841908.1, read on the forward strand.
TATCACCAAAAAATATCATAGTCTAAGCAAGGAAATTATATCAATCAAATGAAAAAGACCCTGGGAGATGAGATGAGAGAAATGATTAGTACATAATTATGAGGATGTTATAGTAGTTTGATTTTATTTTCTAAAACTATGGGAAAATTTCTCCCATTTTCCTCTCTTCCCTTTACCTTCCCATTCCTATTACCATGGTATCCTAGGAGCCTACATATTTTAATACCTTGTTCATAAAGTATTGGCAATCACTTTTTATGTGCTTTCCCATATTTTCTCAGATTACCTTAAAGAGCACAGACCTAGTTCTAGCATTGCTTTTCATTATTTACACATATTTTTTGCAAAGACTGAACTATATACTCATAGCTGGCTCTCATTTCCTTACTTAAAATTAGGATGGAATTGCACCTTAAAAAGATGCACAAGATTTGTAAAGGGTCTCTTTGGAATAGTGTTTAGCATCCAATATTCCTTGTATCCCCATGTAAAAGACAACTGATTATTTTTGAGTGATGTACAATATGCTGTTGGTCTAATTGCCAGCAGTGACATTGCTCAGCCAGCCGGAAGTTCATGGAAGTGTCAACAGAATTTAATTGATGTTTCTAAAAGTATTGGCATAAGTTTGTAGATGCTAAGTAGAAGGAATAAAGAAAATAGCATGTACAAGGATTAACATGTAAATTATTCATCTGACCTACTGAAATTCCTAGGAACTATTCATTTCAATGATTTCATAATGGACTACAGTAATTCTGCTTACTTCACTTAAACCTAGTAATCGTTAGATGAATAACCAAAATGTCACAATTTACTTCATTATATGACATTTTGGAGCTTTTTAATAATGTAACTGACCTGACAATTAGGTTTAACCTAATGGATTTTATAAGTAAAAAAGTAAAATAAAATCTTTGTGGATAGCTTGACTGAGCTTAATTTTATTGGACACTAGAATTAATCAAACAACCCGGTATTATTGATGAAAGCAAAATTAAAATATTGCTGGTTTGCTAATGGAGAGAAGGGCATTTACAGAAAAAAAATTAATATTAAAGGATAAAACCCCAGCCATACAAAGTAATAAAAAAGCTCCATTTTTATTACTCTCTTCCTCTCTGGGAGATAGATTCATTAGGATAAGTGAGAAGTATAAAAAGTCCACTGACATTAAAATGACCGACAGGCAAAAAGTAAATATGAGTACGGTTTAAAACAAAGGCGCGGGGGGGCGGGGGGGAGGGAGAAAATTTAATCCTCTCTCTGTGGCTCAGTGGGAAAAAATGAGTACAGCACAGTTTAAATGGGTAATAGGGCATGTTTCAGAAGTGCCATGTGAAAGCATTTATTGAAATTCTGAACTCTACCTCCTCTCATTAAGTTGATTCATTGAGTAAGTAACAAGGGAATAACTGGCAAGTGCTGACTGCTGTGTGAGCCAGTACACTGTACACATCTATCATTTTAAACTATGAGGAAAATATGCCTACCCAGCCACATCTCACAGAGCTTATCTTTTCCTCCCACCCTCGTGCTAACATTATTTCTACCCTAGCTGTTTGGTAAAACCAGGACATCCCACCAGAACCGTTTCGTTTAGGGGGTTAAAACAATTTTGATATAGCATGGACATCGATGGAAAGACTCCCACTGGGTGCATCTAAGCATTCATTAATGCACCATAATTACAGCGCATTAAAGTTTAGTACCTGTAATAACAGGTACTAAATGCACCATAATTTGTGCTTCTCCACACTGGTGCAGATAAATGCTTTTTGTGTGACACTTAATCCCCATTGAATGAATCTACTGTGCATTACCACTGTTTTTGCCATCCGCGCTAATGCACAGTAGAGTTAGTCCAATGGGAATTAAATATCTCATGTAGATGCATTCACTGAATTCAAAATGGGTCCATCCATTCACTACAGGGGGCACGGGATCAAAACTTAGATGTCTTTAGTATAACTAGTTCTCCAATGTATCTGTGTTCCCAAAATGAATACTTAGGGATAATTAATCAAAGCCAGAGGTGACACTATCTTTTTTCCTCCCTGGAATGAATTGGAGGTCAGAGGACTATTGATTGTTCTGATTAATATACTGCACTTGCACAGCTGGTTAATGACAATTCAGAGAGTAGGGGTCTATTCGGCCATCCGGTCATAAGCAGAATTCCCCATTGAAATCCATGTGGAGTCTGCCTAAAAAAATTAATGGCTCCAGGCATTAGAGAAGGTGACAGAACAAGACATTTAGGGACAAATTCTTTGCTCATGTAAATCTGTGTCACACCACTGATTTTGGTGGAACTACTCCGGTTTACCTCAACTGAAAATCCAGCCCTAAAAAATCTGCAGACATTTGGTTCTCAGATACAACTTTCTCCTATATTAAAAAAAATCCAAACCCTACAATGACTCCTTATTAAAAATGGATTTGAATCAATTGTCGTTTTTTCTGTTTAGACACTGATGAACACTTTGAGTACAGTAGCTCAGTTTACTTTTCAGCCTTTAAACTAACCTTATGATGCTTTGTTACAGCTTTCCTATTTGCCATCTGCTCAGATAACAAGTCTCATCCATTAAAATCCTGGGCACCTCTGGAAAAGTGTTAGGCATTGCCACTTCCCAACTAGACAATGAGGATGCATTCTGTGGAACTATCCCCTTGTCTCTTTAATTCCTGTTGATGACTCTTTCTCCTTCAGTAACTTTTACATTTTTAATATTTTTCTGTTTCTCATGCCTTGAAAACCTTCATCTTCAATGCAGATTTACTCTTCCTGGTATTTTGTACTGGGACAGAGTTCAGAAGGTACAGTTACAAATTGTGTCCCTTCATACCCTCAAAAGGAAATGATGACATAACCTTCCATCAAGCTGAATTAGGATTTTAGGATCCAATGGTAGCTTCCCTGACCATGGCAGAATTCACAAACTCAAAGATTCCTTTACTTTTTCTTGTTTGATTTCTTTTGAGAAACTGATTTATACCAAGCATTTTCAAAAGCACTTTTCAATTAGAAGAAATATAGGGCATCCAGGGATGCATGCTTTAATTGAAGCAGGTCTAAGAGCCTGCCTAATTAAAGCACCTGCAGTATCTCGTGTATTCAGTGTTCTGCTTTTCAAAATAGTGGCAGGGGTGCTTTAACTAAAGCTTGTTCAATGAGATTGATTTAAAGTGCCTCCACCACCATTTCGAAGTGTGTGGACACTGAATACGCAAGTGATGGAGGCTGCTGGAGTGCACTAATTAGCAAGCTCCAGCAGACTTGATTAAATTACAGCGCATCAGAGCAGCATCTCTGCATGTCTACAGGCACCCATAGGTCTTAGGTACACATCTTAGGTCTTAGGAATTGGTTCAGATAACATAAGAACCTGCACACACATACACGGGGCGTGTCTACATGCACGATTAATATAAATGAATAAACTCTGGAGCTTATTTCTCTGGAGTTTGTTAGTGCACAGCACATGGAGCCCAGTTGGATCAGCCCAGGCTGGCAGGGGACCCAGGGAGTAGGCCTGCCAGCCCAGGACTGCTCCAACATAGCTCCATGTACAGCGGGGGACTGGCTGAGTTAGGAGAGCGCTCCAGTGCGGGGCTAGCTGGCAGGCAGCCCCCGTGCAAAAGCACCCGCACAGTTCAGCCAGCCACTTGGCAGCACGTGGAGCTCCCTCAGAGCAGCCAGCCCAGGGCAGCTCTAACACGGAGAGGTGCTGAGAAATGGCTGCCTGGTGCACGAGGTTGCTTCAGCATGGGGTCTGCCTGCCAACTAGCCCCATGCTGAAGCACCCTGTACCCAGCCAGCTGGAGCAGCATCTACACATGCACTGCTGCACACAAAAATACTCCACTGCAGGCTAGGGCTTCTATTTTCTCATCTGCAGACACTGAGACATTTACTGAGCAGTTAATAAGGCAGCTGTGCAGTAAATGTCTCATGTAGATGTGCCCACAGACACACACACATAGGCACACATACTGGACCATTACAGGATCCTGGTGGTATTGCCAATGTAGAGGGCACTGAGGTGTGCCTGCTCCTTTCAGAGACCAACCAGTCTGAGAGGTTGCTTGCAGGGGGGTGCAGAGGGCTAATAAGAGACTCAGCCACTGAAAGAGGGCTCAGGCTGGAGCTATCTAAGCCCAGAGCCTGAGCCGGTCAGGTGAAGAGCTCCTGCCAGCAGGGCTCCTGAAGGGACTGGAGTTCCTATAAACAACCCTACAGTCCTGGGAGCAGGGGCAGGTCCCTGGGAAGAGGAAGCCAGGGTTTTACAGGCAAGTGGCTTTTATTTTATTGTGTACCCACAAAGGGTGCCTTAGTCTAGAGAAAGACTGAGAGTCAGAGCAGGACTCTGAGAGCCTGGAGAAGGGGCAGTGGGCAGGACCAGGGGCCTGGGAGCCTGGAGAAGGGATTGTGGGCAGAACCAGGGGTCTGGGAACCCAGAGGAGGTGTTGCATGTGGGACCAGTTGCAAGAAGGGACTGCGTAGGGAACCAGGGGAGTCCAAAGGCCCAGCAGGGCTGAGTGTATAACTAAACAACATCACAGAGAGAGAACAGCTATGAGGCTTGGGGCAGGGTGTAGGAGAGGCACGGAGCCACACAATGAGCCCTTAAGATGACAGGTGCCCAGCAGAGGTGCAGACAGGCCAAGAGGGTGTACTAGGATGGTGACTGAGGGGACCTAGGAGAGGCCCAGTGGTGATCAGCGTGGGTTCAGGCTCATTCAGAGCCCACGGGCAACCTTCATTATGCAACCTTCAACAGGAGCAAGGCATGGTAGGTGAGTAATCAAAGGAATGGGCTGCAGCCAAGCTGGCCACCAAGGGGTCATGGCCACAGACCTGTTACCCCAGCAAAGCTAGGAGGTATAAATGCCAGAAATATCTCAAGATGTCCTTTCTGCCTGAAATTTTCATCCCAAAATTGCATACTCAAGAGACTGCCAATTTCACCTAAGAATTCATGAGATCTGAAGAACAAAGTTTAAGGCAAACCATCATTCAAAATAGTTCCACTGATGCTACTTACGCTAACTGCTGAACAGACCATTCTTAAAAGTTTTGTATGTAAATGCTTCTCAGCAACAAACCCAAATTCCAGAACTTGGATTTTTCAAAGGTTTTTAAAGGGTTAAACACAGAATTCCCAATGAAAGTTAATAGAAAATCAGACCTCACATTTTTGGAAATCCCAGTACAAACCTTTCAAATTTCACTATTCACTAGTCTTGAGTAAGATATCAGATAGAGAATTAAACACAAAGATGTGGATGGACTAGAATCTAATTTAATAACTGCTCAATGTAACAGCCTACTATCTGAAGCACTGCTGCATAATGTATTATTGATTTTGGAAAAAGATGATACGATAGCTAGGAGCAAATTCCTAACTCTCTTTTCCCAAGATTTATTGTTTCTGATAATGAGTAGATACACTTTATGCACGAAGAGCTTGCAAGGATTTACTGTCTTAATTCCATCAGTACCAAGGACAAGAACCTTCATAACTTTGTGGACGCTGCACATAAAAAAATTGTGTATACTTCTGTCAGCTAACGAAGGCTCCAGTAAAGTGCAACTAACTTCAGCTCATCAGAAAGATTGCTGAATGATTTATTCACAACCTTATATAACTGTCTCTCTCATTTTTCAGTGAGCATCACGGGGAGGACTGGGAGGTTTGATCTTAGTATTAAATTCTGCACTCAACAAATTCTGGTGGCTTTCTTCAGGAGGAGTAAACACTTCTTCATGGAAAATTGGCCTTTGGATGGTCTCCTGGCTTACAACTAGCTGAATTATTTATTCTGAATAATATCTACTATGAATTTCTCACTTCCAGAGAAATCAGTGACAAAAAAATCTTGCTAAAATAAATGGGAAGAAAATCTGTCCTAATGACAGTAGGGCTGCTGGCTTCCAGAAGAGAATGATTTCAGTGCCTCGTAGTCTCTTCTCAGTTCTGAAGTTCTGTCCTATATAGGAGCCACTTGAGATGGATGAACAACAAGCAGAAATATTACTTTCAACCTTTTGGATGAAGGTCTGGACTGATCTGTCCAATAGTACTCTTTTTTTTTTCCCTTTTGCCTCAAGAAGGCCCGCTAAGAATTACTAGCTGAGAGTCATCCCGTGTTCCTTTATGCCATGCTTCAGCAAAGTTATCTTTTCTGTATATCCTGTATGCTGTTTTCATCCAATATTTTCTTGTTTTTCAAGTTAGCTCCCTTTACATACCTTCTTTATCTAATGGCCATGGGGACCAAAGTTTACACCCAGATCCTACAAATACCAATATTAAGGACACCTACAGTTGTTGGGGGCTTAGAGGTGTGTCTTCAAGAAGTGGCTTGCCACTTTAACCACAATATTAGAAGCAAATTTACAATGATGTTAGTGATGAATTTAGAATCACCCAGCTTCCTATCCTTCATCTGCTCCTCTCCTTTGCCTTGGGACTATGGCTCAACTCCTCCAGACTTGAGTAGACAGAATTAACTGTGTGACAACACGTCTACTTCTGAATCCAAAATTATTTGTGACAGAACCCTATTCTTTGGGTACAAGAGGACTTGAGGTCTGCCCTTCTTGGCCAGAAAGCTCCAAGTAACCATGTGTTGTCATACCTTGATCTCATAGGCAGGCAGAGGTTTGGTACCAGGTAAAAAGGAGCTCCATCTCCTAGAAATAGGGGGTGCAACAGTTGTTTTGGGTTATAGCAAACAGACCTATTTCTCTTGTTTTTTAAGTACATTTTGAAGGACTAGATTCAAGTGAGTTTGATATATTTTATAAAACTCAATAGAGAAATCATCTCTTCTGTATCTGTAAAGGAATTTACAGCCTTGATTGCTTCTGATATTTTTGCCTTTATTATAAGAAGATCTAACTCACTTTTATCATCTTCAGCAAACAGTAGGGATTTCCTATTTGATTAAAAAAAAAACATACTAGGTCAGGCACTGTAACAGACTCAGTACTTTATTATTATGAGGTTTTGGCATGAACATGTCTGAAAATGACCTAACTGATGGTATTATGCTCTGCCCTTGTTCTTTTGAATAAAAGTAAACTCACTTTTAACTTGATTCTTCTATATTTGCCATAGAATTTATGATGTCCCCTAGTCTCAGAATGGAAAAGACTATGATAAATTTAACTACTGATAAATGTTCTACTAAAGACAGATTTTACTTTACAGTACATTCTGAATTAATATCCATAAAAATCAGTTAAAAATCATGTATGGAAAAAAGGAGTTATGACTCTGACAGAAACAAGTATTGTATATATATATCATTGGTACTTTTACTTTGTTATTTGTATTGCATTAATGTTTTGAGATCTCAATATAGAGCATGGCCTCACACTGCTGGAATGCTGTACAAACATATGTAAAGCCTGATGGGCATACAAACCACTGGTATAATTTTGCCACCAATAACCACATTATGTCCCCTACTGTCACCCTCATGAGAAAGGTACCTTACTTATACACAGTCGCATGGGACCACTCAAACAATAAACCACATGTCACTGTAGTGTAAGAATTACAGAAATGAGCACACTGGATAGTGCACAGTACTTCAAATGTACAGTCCAATGAACAGAACCTACCACTATTGTTCCTATTTAGTATTTCAAGGGGTTTTATCCATTTCAATGGGAGTACTCAGTGTCAAGCTAGCTGAATCTGTCCCTTGATCCTACTTTACAATCTAGGGACCCAAGTTTTCAATTAGCTATGCTGGTTAGATGCCCCCACTGCAACACAGACCAATTACCTTCACAGTTGTATTAGGTGCACCAACATTTTCAGAAAGTGAAGGTCAAAAAAAACTTGTGCAATATTTGCAGAAAAAGCACAGCTAATTCAAAATAGCAAATGTGCCAGAAGAGATTGTCAGTCATCTAACCACAAAGAAACAGCAATGCAGTCTGAGCCAGATATGCTAGCAGCACTCTTTGGCAATCAGAACAACTGTCTCAAAGTAGCCATGGGGGACAAACCTATCCTGGTTTACAGAGAGCCGCCTCAAACAGGAGCAACAGACAACTATCATTGTTACCGAGGCATAAGGTCTTGCAGAAAATTCAGCTGCCAGCTATGTCCTTTTATCAATACAGACCATGTCATCACTGGACCGAATGATATAGAATATAACATCTAAGGTTCATTTACCTGCAACTCTACCAATATCATGTACACCATCACATGCTGACAGTGTCCCTCTGCTGTCTACATTGGATAGACAAGGGGGTCACTACAGGCAAGAATGAATGAACACTGATCTGACACCAGCTCCAGAAAGACACAAAGTCTTGTGGCAGAACACTTTAACCTCCCTATACATTTATCACTGACCTCAGGGTAGCTGTTCTTAGACAACTAAACATTAAAAATGAACTTGAACTGGAAATTGCAGAACAAGAAATCTTCCATAGGCTGGATTGTATTAAGTATACTCTGAACAGACAGAGACTGCAGATTCTTATCTTGTTATCTGCATTAGCTTTTGCAAATCCCTTGTCCCTATGCATTTATTACCCGTTTGCCTCTCCTAACACTGTCCGCTCCCCCCTCTCCCCTTCTTCCCTCGTTTCCCCGTCTTTTATATTCAAATACCTCTCTCAATTTTATAGTCTGGGCAATTAATGTGCCTGAATTTTCTGCACATAAAATGCAGGCTCATTAAAGTGCTTTCCGCACACATCTAGACTTGTGCCCCCATCAGGAGCAAATCAAGCTTGACAGGAACAGTCCAGTCCAGGGTTGCTCCTTTCCTGCTCTGCCCCCCTGCAACAGCCAGAGGGAGCTCCAGGCTCTCCCAGGTGTCAGCCCCAGACTGGCAGGGGGTATGGGGGCTTTACCCTGAGCTCTGGAGGGCAGGGGGTTCTGTCCTGGCTTAGTGGCCAGCTCCGTTCCAGCTAGTGGGAGATTGGGCTGGCCCCAAGATGTGGGGGAGGGAGCTGACTACCAGCCACATGGAGATCAGGACCCGTCCCGATCTCTGTATGGCTGGGAGAGCTGTCCGGATGCTGGGCAGCTGCCTCCCAGCCACATGGAGACTGGGACCCATCCCAGTTTCCACATGGCTAGCAGACAGCATTCTGCTGAGCCAGAACAGCTATGTCAGTTGCCCCTGTGGGCCCCTGCTGCCTAAACTGACCGGAAGCAAGTTGTTCCCAGTCAGCATCTATACATGCAGTACAAAGCGTTAGTTAATGCATCATTTTTCTAGTACCTGTATCTACAGATACTAGAAAATTAGACTAATATACTGCACAGTAATTTCTGCACACATATAGATGGTGATGCTTTATTGCGCATTAGATTATTCTAATGCGTAGTAAAGCATCTCACATAGACACACATGTGCTTTCACAGCATAGGATGAAGTGAGCTCTGGCTCAGGAAAACTCATGCTATATATCTCTGATTTAATTTGTTTAGAAGGCGCAAATCCACCCTGATTTCAATCAGAACATTGTTGGTTATGAGAGATATCTGGCTAATCCTCCTAAACCAAGAAACCGCCACCCCCCCACCCACCATGAGGCGGGGTTCCTTGCATTTTTCCATATTGAATGTCATCAGGTTTTTATCTGCCCACTTTCTAAGCCTATCAAGGTCAGCCTGTATCACTAGCCCATCCTCAGGTGTGGACGGTTTACCCCCAAAGTTTGGTGTCATTGACGAACTTGGCCAGTCTGCTTCTGACACAAGTGTCCACATCATTAATAAAGACATTAAGAAGTACAGGTCTAAGGACGGAGCCTTGTAGGACACCACTGGTCACGGAGTGACCATGATGATTCACGTCCATCAACTACCACTCTCTGAGTCCAATTCCCCAGCCATTGGACTGTGATGTAGCTGAGGCCACAGTTGGCCAATTTTTTTCCATGAGGAGATCATGGGACACCAGATCAAAGGCTTTTTTAAAGTCCAGATATATGATGTCAATCTCTTCTCCCTTGTCCAGGTGATATGTCACCTGGTCATAGAAGAAAATGAGATTGGTCAGGCAAACCTACCCGCATGCTGGCTGTCCCTCAGGATGTTGCCATCAGCCAGCTTGTCAAGCATGGTCTTTTTGAGCTTACATTTATGCACTGTGATTACTGAGCATTAATACCTGTAATAACAGATACAACCTAAATGTGCAGTAGCACCGATGCATACCTTTTAAGTGACGCTAGTGCACAGCAGACTAATTCTACTGTGCATTAGAACAATAGCACAGCTTTTGCCATGATGCACTAATGCACAGTAGAATTACTCTGTAAAATTACTCTACTGTGCATTTAGTATCTTATGTAGACACACCCTCAGAGTATCAGTTTACAAGCATTAAAGAGGTGTAAAAAACTGAGACCCTGTTGTTCCTGAATTAAATAAGCAGGCATGCTTAAATTGACTTAAGCAATGCTGGATTTGACAAATGGCTAGTGCCTTTTTGCACAATTTACATGGCTCACCTTGCCCATGCATGTTTTAAGGGAGTTATTTGAGAAATAAGGATCAGGTAAATTGAAAGGCTCCTACTAAGCCTTTTTTCAAGCCAGAAACAAAGATGATTATTTAAAATTATTTTTAAAATTGTAACCATTTATGTTTATACATCAACATACTTTTCCATTATTTTCCATTATAGTTTGCCTGAAATGTTTGCAGATTCAGACTCTCTCAATGCCAGCAGCTTCCTCATGAGACCCCCCCAGCAGCAATTGAGAATAACATCCAGTGCTCAACAAGTTCTAAAGTCTAAGTATCACTGTTAGTGTAATCCTGACAAACTTTATAACATAAGAATAATGTTTTCCTCTCAGTTATAAGTGAGTAATGGTTATAAGCAACGAAGGCAGACTTCTAATTTTAATGAATGAAAGTTGATATATATTTCTCTGGATTTAATGGATGCAATCTACGGTTATATTTATCATAAGCCTTTTATCAGCTGCTGCTCTGAGTGGATCTGAATACATTTATGATATAAATCAAATGCAGGAATATTTGTATCAATAGATAGGCAAATTGTTTCCGTTTCATCCATCAAAGTGTCCCAGGCATAAGTGGCCTTAGAATTTTGAATTATGACTATGATTTTATTTGTATATATGATTACACCAATATGTACCACAAACAGAGGATCTGAAGTTTAGAGCACACAGGTTCCTTCCTTGCAGCCTGTCTTTCAATTGATTGCCTGTGATTCTATTAAACTAGCCTTTTCATCTGGCCAGAGGTCACAACCACTTCTCAAAAGAGCCAGTTCAGCTATGGCCTGCCACCATGACTTTCTTGGACACCAAATGCCATGAGGAATATGACCTTATGAAAACTATACATCAAATTTTAAATTCTCAAACTGCAAACCACAGCTGTTGCATCTATAAGTCCAAAATCCAAAATCCTAGCTACAGTTCCACAGGATTTTTTTTTTGTTCCCACAGGATCTGTAAAAAAAAAAAAAAACCTATGCTTTCATCCACTGACTTTGACACTGACCTAGAAATATGTTGTGCATGTGGTGGATGTTGATGGTAACAGATGTGGTTGCCACTGTAAATTTGGGTACTGCCTCATCACCTCCCCATTAAGCAAAATTATTTCATCTTGTGGCACTGTAAGCCAATGAAACATTTAATCAGGTCATCCAATTTGACAACCAGATTTGCAAGGTAAATCATTGAAAATAAATACTCAGTCCTTACAATCATGCATTTCATGCACCAATCTTTGAAAATACTTTTGCCAAATCTGGTAATTATCTTTAAAGAATAGTACTTTGTAGCAATACGAGTGTAACTGTCTTAACTGTCTGCATGTTAATAAGACTAAATTTTTATGTCCTCACTTCAGAAATCTCAAAGAGACTGGAACAGATACTGGGAATCAAACCACTGCCATTTTTTCTGGGGTTTCTTTCACCTTAGACAGTCAGCCTCAAAGGGGAAGAAGTTATGGGGACATTGTCTATATAATTTAAACTACAAGTGAAAGCATAATAGCAGCCCAGTTATTATCCAATGGGGAAGCCCAGAGAAAATAATTTACGGGTTGCAATGGTATACTATAGGCCTAGGGAGACTGCTGGGAGAGGAATTCTGTCAACCCTAGACACTAGGGGTCTATGAAAATCACATTTAGCCACTAGCTAGTTAACCTTTAATTTAGGATCCATCTTAATGGAGTTAATGGGAATGGAGGCAGAGCTCCATGAGATGAGGATGTCTTAATCCCTCAAGTGATTGAATTTGGTCTTCTGGGAAAGCAGAATATTGTGTATATGTGGGAGACTCAAAGAAACCGAAGGAATTGATTACTCTGTATGCTGAGTCTATACCATTTTTACTATAATCGAGATATTCTTAAATAAAAGCAGCCAGAAAGACTTAGACATCAACTACTTTTTGCTGTCAAAGCAGAAGTATTTGAGTATGAATTGAGAGGCTCTGTGGTGTTTATTGTGCCTCTTTGTTCTACTTGATATCTTCTGTTGTCTACATACACAGACTTTATTTTGTGTGTGCTGAAACATAAATGTGGTACTGAGAATGTTAAATCACATCAAAGTTGTTATATGTTTTACTATTGTGTCATGAATATGCATTTGTTTATTTAAATATATATATTACCTCTCCTAAGCTTTAAGAGATATACAATAATTGTAAATCAGAATACAAATGTACAAATAAATACAAAATAAGTGCCCACCTAGGACCATACATCCTAGGGTAATCACTTCCAGACAACCATAAAAATAACCCCACTCAGTATTATTAGCCCCAAATAACCCCTTTCATTTAACTAGAATGAGAGGAGTCTGGGAAAGTTTCTGTAAGGATGTCTGTTATGGTGCTTAACTGCAACTGAGCCAATGCTGCAATGCTCTCTGAAAATATCCATGGGGGTCAAAAGAAGTTTTTAAATGATATAAATGTTGCTCTACTCAGTGCTGCGAAAACCATAAAAAGGAGATTTGTAGGTGCATTACCACTATAGCAGAATTTACAGCCCAAAGTTAAACATCTAGGTTCTCCACAGAATGAATAAGGAACCTGTAGAAGGGATTCACAAAATCCAGCACATTGCACAATGAACTAATGCTAGCTGGGAGGACACATCAAGGAGGGATGTGCTATTTAGCTCACCCTCTCTTTCTGTGACACAGGCAAGAACAGGACTTTCACATAAATTAGCATTTCTGCCACCATTTAACTTCTGGTTAGAGCAGTGATTCTCAAACACAGGCAGAGGGAAGAAACTTTTCTCCATGAGAATCTGAGACTTGCTGAGGAGGGCTTTAAACTAGACAAGCCTGAGGAAGAGGCGGAAGACTCCACTGCTGAGCACAAACCCACCACTGTTCATAAATCCACTGATCAAGGGACTCAGAAGAGGGTATTCATGCAGGGGACACCTAGATTACTACCAACACCCAGAGACACCTGTAAAGAGGCATAATTCCTGAGATGACTAGGGGCGAACTCACCTGTCTTTATGAGAATGCCAGAAGCAAGTGCAACAAATAGGACAAACTGACACTCCTGGCAGATGAGTATTTTGACCTCATTGGATTGATGGAGACTTGGTGGGATGACTCGTATGACTTGGCAGTGGATATGAAGGGCTACAGGCTCTATAGGAAGGACAGGGTTGGAAAGAAGGGTGGAGGGCTAGCCCTCTATGTGAAGGAGCAGTGCCCCTCCTTGCAGGTCGCATTTGATGGCAGGGGGAAGTCCCTTGAGACCCTCTGGGTCAAGTTACAAAGGAGCTCAGGAGAAGGGGATCTGATGGTGGGGGTCTACTATAGGCCTCCCCACCAAGAAGAGAATGACCAGGCATTCTACAGCAAACTGGCCGAAGCAGCCAATACTAAAGACGTGATTGTCATGGGTGACTTCAATTACGCTGACATCTGTTGGGAAGATCATTCAGCCAGCTCCAGCAGATCAACCAACTTCTTAGTGACTATAGACAACCTGTTCTTGGCACTGGCTGTGGAGGCGCCTACTAGAAGTAAAGGCACTCTGGACTTGGCGCTGGCCAAAAGGGAAGACGTGGTAGATGACCTGAAGGTTGGAGGGGTTCTGAATGACAGTGACCACAATCTGATCAGATTTATCATCCACTGAAAGACTGTGAAATCTACCAGCAGAACAAAGGTCTTAGACTTCAGATGGGTGGTAAACTCAGGAGTCTAGTTGGAAAGGCCCTTTCTCAACCAGCGACTGGATGACTTGGGAACTCACGAAGGATGGCACTTCCTCAAGGAGGTTATTCTTACTGCTCAGAAAGAGGCCATCCCCATGCAGTCAAAAAGAGGGAGAGGGACCAAGAGACCTGCCTGGCTCAACAGAGACATTAGGGAACTTCTCAAAAAGAAAAAAGAAGTTTACATACAATGAAAAAATGGTTCGGGATCCAGAGAAGAGTATGCTCATGTGGCCAGAGTCTGTAGACAAGAGACAAGGAAAGCCAACGCATCCATGGAATTCAAGCTGGCATCCAAAATTAAAGATTTTTAAAAATCCGTTTTTAAGTACATGCGGAGCAAGAAAAAAAAATCAAGCTCCACTGTGGCACCCCTACTGAATATGGAGGGGAAGCCCACACTTGACCCCTGTGAAGAGGCAGAGCTCCTTAATAATTACTTCACATCAGTATTCCCGTGATCAGGTGAAAACTGGTCACCAGACCAGGGGCACAGAGAATACGGTAATGATAACGGTCCACATAAAATCAATCCAAAACAAGTGACGATACTCTTAGATCATTTGGACATTTTCAAGTCGTTTGGGCCAGATGACCTGCATCTGAGAATGCTGAAACAGCTCACTGAAGTCATAGAGGTTCCTCTAGCGAGGCTGTTTGAGGAGTCATGTGTGCGGGCCGGGAGCGACCCGAGCCCTTTTCCGCGCTGCACGCGGGCTGTGGCCAGCAGCCTGGGCACGCCGGGTCGGAGAGGGAGGCCGACGAGCTGGAATTAGGCACAAACGCTTAGCGGTAGTTTTAAAGATTGTTTACTTACACCGAGATGGCAGTGGTGTAGGCTGGAAAACTTGCTTGAGTTGCAGTTACAGACACAGGCAACACAGATGGTCTCGTGGAGCTTGCTAGGCTCCACGGAACAGAGCTCCGGATACTCTGGGTGAACGAGCCACCAAAATCAGAATCGTAGGTACGTCTTATAAAAGTCGCGCTCGAAGACGGGAAGAGGTGGGCAATGGATCAGGTCACCAAACTCCTCTGAATCTCACACAGGGTCTCTATTACCCTGCCGTGTATCCAGAGTCCCCACGAGATGGATGTGGAGTCCTCTTCGGCTTAGGCAGAACCCGCTCAAGCCTCTTATACGGCTAACAGGCCAATCGTTAGCCGCCACGTGGGAATAATTTAGAACTAGCCAAGGGAAATGAATTTACATACCGGTGGCGGGAACCCTTTTGCACCGTGCATTCCTCTTGCAACATGAGCAATGCACTCTGCAAAAGAAGCTGCAGAAAAGGCGGGAAACTCGTCCCTGCACCGGGGTTTTCCTCTGCAACAGGAAACTCCCCCGTGCAATGAAGCTGCAACTTGGCGGGGATAATTCTGGTGCCGAAGCACACACAAAATCATGCCTTTGGGTCATGACATCATGGAACTCAGCAGTGGTTCTTAATGGCTGGAAGAGGGCAAATATGGTACCCATCTTTAAGAAAGGAAAGAGGGACAACCCTGCTAAGTATAGGCCATTCAGTCTGACTTTGGTCCTGGAGAAGATCTTTGAAAAAATTCTCAAGGAGGCCATCAACCACAAGCTCAAATCTGGGGGAGGGGGTGCTCAGAAGCAACCACCATGGCTCTGTAGTGGGGAGGTCATGCCTAATAAACCTGGTGTCCTTTTATGACCAGATAACTATTCACCAGGGCATGGGACAGGAGGTGGACATCACCTACCTAGATTTCAGCAAGGCCTTTGATACTGTTTCCCATGAAAACCTTTCATTTGAACTGGAGAGTACTGGCCTAGACCAGGCCACAGTGACGTGGGTTGGCAACTGGCTCAGAGGCCCATCCCAATGAGTGGTAATTGATGGTGTGCCCTCATCCTGGAAGGCCATCTACAGTGGCATACCCCAGGGATAAGTGCTTAGGCCCGTGCCCTTTAACATCTTTATTAATGACCTGGATGAGGGAGTGAAAAGTAGAATGATTAAGGTTGCAGATGACACCAAGCTGGGAGGACAAGTGGGCACAATAGAGGACAGGTCAAGGATTCAGGAAGACCTTGACAGGCTGGTCCTATGGGCTGAACAGAACCAGATGAGGTTCAATGGGGACAAATGCTGGGTCCTTCATCTGGGTAGGAAGAACCCTCACCATAGCTATACAATGGATGGTGGTCCACTGACTGGCACTGCATCCAAAAGGGACCTAGGGGTGTCAATTGACCAGAGAATGAATATGAGTCACCGGTGTAACAAAGTCACCAACAGAGCAAGTAGAACTCTGGTGTGTATCAGCAGATGTGTTGCCAACAGATCCAGCGAGGTGCTCCTCCCCCTCTATTCAGCACTGGTGAGGCCACAGCTGGAGTACTGTGTCCAGTTCTGGGGTTTTGGTTGTAGCCATGTTGGTCTAAGGACATAGGCAGACAAGGTTCCTTGGGTGAATTTGACATCTTTTATTAGACCAACCCAAATGGTTGGAGAATAGTTATTGAGCAAGCTTTCGGGTTCAAAAACCCTTCGTCAGGCTAAGGAAGACCAACTGCTGAAACTTCCTTAGCCTGACGAAGGGTTTTTGAACCCGAAAGCTTGCTTAATAACTATTCTCCAACCATTTGGGTTGGTCTAATAAAAGATATCAAATTCACCCAAGGAACCTTGTCTGCCTGTGTCCAGTTCTGGGCACTGCACACAATTCAAGAAGGATGTGAACAAGCTCAAAGGGGTACAGAGAATGGCCACCCATATGATCAAGGGCCTGAGGGATAGGCTGTATGAGGAGAGACTTCAGGATCTTGGTTTGTTCAGCCTGAGCCAAAGAAGGCTGAGGGGCACCTTGATAGCTGTCTACAAATATGTCAAGGGAGAACACCAGGATCTAGGAGAGCAACTGTTCAGAAAACCACCCCCTGGGAGGACTTAGTCCAGTAAACATAAACTAGTCAAGGAAAAGTTTCAGCTGGACATAAGGAAAAATTTCTTTTCTGTATGGGTAACTAGAACCTGGAACACACTTCCAGCAGAGGTGGTGCAGTCGCCATCCCTGGCAGTTTTTAAGAGAAGGCTGGACAAACACCTTGTTGAGCTCATTTGAGCCCAATTACCTCCTACCCATGGCAGGGGACTGGACTTGATGATCTTACAGGTCCATTCCAGTCCTTCTTTCTGTGATCAATGATTCTGTAACTTTTTAGACACAAGGAGCCCTCTGTTAGACTTGCATCACCCCTCAGAAAATCCCAACTCTTAACTTTATTTGACTATAATTCTTATGTTGCAGAAAACTCGGAGAGACCACAACAGATCAGAATGTTTTTGACACCATGGATTCTTATTTAAAATCTCTGGCCACATCCACATGGGCATGGATGTTTGTTTTCCCAGAGACAAGGAGCAACAGCATACCTTGTGCCACTGCTCCTTGTCCCCAGGGAACATCTGTGCCATGTCCCCACTGGTGCATGGCAGGTTACCCTGGGTTGGGTAGGAGAGGTTGGGGCCAGCACTGGGCTGGCTCCAGCAGCCTTACATGGGGTCCTGGGTGCCTTGGGGAGCTGCAGCTGCGGTGATCCTGCTGCTCGGAGCCCGGCCAGCAGCTGGAGTGTGGCTCTGGCTGGACAGGCTCTAGTTTTGGACAGTGCACACTGTCCCCACATGCACTGCTCTGCTTTTTTTTTTTTTTGCATGGGTTTTTTGACCCCAGGATCTCCCAGGGTCAAAAAACTCCTTCACACTGCTACCTTGCAGTGAGAACAGCTGAACAGCTGAATGTGTGGTATGTGGCACTGCAGATGTGTCTATGGCACCACATACTGTACAGCTGCACTAGTCTGGGTGCAGCCGCTGGGTTTATCTTGTGAATCATGTGTAGGTGTTGGCATGCCAACCAGTGCTAACTGTGGCACCATGATTGAGAACCACTGGGTTAAAATATTCACCCAGAAAGCAGCAGACCAGCGTTCAATTCCCTTCTCTAGCTTAGGGAATTAAATCTCCTCTGAAGCTACTTTCAACCACCACATTATCAGCTGTTCTGAGACCGATAGGGGGTGGCCTGTATGTAGAACTTTCTACCTCTCCTATTAAGATATAATGAAATATTCATTGAACTACAGAGAAAATAAAGGTGAACATGTTTCTTGTGCTTATTTCTAGGGCACTCATCTGGGAAAGGGGAAGATCTAAGTTCCAGTTCCTGCTCCAATGACTACACATCCAATTGCTGTTTAATATAAAATACATAAAGAGTCACTCGAGCAATTACTGGAATTGACATCCCCCTCTCCCTATGGAGAGCCCTATAGAGACTTACTTACACTCACAGTCTCTTTGGATGGAATAATTAAGGACAGACTGGGCCAGAGAGGAACAGTTTCGACAGGATAACCAACAGGCTCTCAAATGTGTGGGTGTACTTGTATTTATGCATGCATGCACGCACCTAGGCACACACTCACTCACTCCTGGAAGGAGATGAGAGGTTGAATCCCAGCAGGCTAAGGAGTGAATGCCATAACCACTGAGGTATCAGGTAAAAAGTTGTTGGCAGCAACTCCTGTTTCTGTGTGGAGCCCAATCTATTAGAAATTCTCCAAAGATTCCTAGGGAAAATAGGTAAATCAGAACCTTGCTTGTGACTCCTCACAGGGATTAGGTATGAACTAGGAGTTCATCCCTGTCAAATTTAGGGTATGCCCAGATTCAGACTTTTAGTACCTAGAGCAGGGGTCTGCAACCTATGGAGCCCCCAGAGCCATTTTATCTGGCCCCCAGAGCTGGAGGGCTTCTTCTGCATTTCAGTGGTGTGGGGGCTTTGGTGGCATGTCAGTGGCAGGGGAGCAGGGAGGCACAGCAGCCAGGCATCAGGTGGTGTATCTACATATGCACTTTACTGTGGAATAGACTAATTAGCTCCGCAGTAAAGTGTCATGGTCTACATGTGTCCTGGTTTTAGGAAGCAGCAAACTAAATAACTCCACCATAGGATTGTACTGTCGGGGACAGTACTATCTTACAACAGAATACTTTTCTGCACCAAAACAGATGTAGACAGCGACCAATGGTGTAAATTGCTCTCTGTCCACCCAGCCAGCTAGGGGCCTGCTC
Organism: Alligator sinensis; assembly: GCF_000455745.1. Classification (NCBI taxonomy): domain Eukaryota; kingdom Metazoa; phylum Chordata; order Crocodylia; family Alligatoridae; genus Alligator; species Alligator sinensis. The sequence continues at coordinate 1,600,152 of NW_005841908.1, forward strand.
CACTCTGGCTCACATTGCTGCTGTCCCAGGTGTACATGTAGACACTGCATCCACAAGCAGTTAACACCAGCATGAACTGCTCCAGAGTGTATTCCTTTGCATTAATTTCATGTGTGGATGCACCCAGCGACAAGTAGTGGTGGTGGCATTGTAGGAGGGAAGCAATGATTGTAACCATTTCCAACTGCAAAACACTGCAACCCCTGACCTAGAGATCTTAACTAGCCAAAAAATGAGATGCCTAAGGATTTGAGGCACCTTCAAAAACAGCTAGCAGCTGAGCAGAAACTCTGATTATTGCAGTACTGGACGTAGGCACCCTACATGAGAGTTCCATAGGACTCGGGCATCTAATCCTTTTGTGGATCTAGCCGTCAGCAGTTTAAATCCTCATTTTCAAAAGCAACGTAAGTTCCCAAATGCCTATGTCACTACTGAAATGTAGCTATCTAAAATCACTTAGGCCTTGCTATACAAAGTGACACAATGCCTAAATCTGGGCCTTAATCTCTATTCTTTGCTTCTTCATCTGTAATAAGGATAGCAGCACTTCCCTGCCTCATGGAGATATTGCAAGGATACCTCAAAGACTGAGGCGCTTGGATACTACAGTAATGGGGATATATAATATATAAGTAACTTAAATTGTCATATTGTACTTTTTAAAATAAATCTTAAGAAAATTAATTATCTGAATGTTATAATTCATTATAATTAGCACATAAAAGGTATATTTTCATTCTATAGAAATGAAACATTCCTTCAAAGAGGTGTCAAAAACAATCACAGGCTAATGAGATTATATATGAACCACCTGCTGTTTGCTTTCAATTAGATAAAACACCTTTGGTGGAAGTGAGGAAACTCTTTTCATTATATGCATAGGAGTTAGATAACATGAAGCAGTAACAGGAATAGAAATGGAGAAGCAAACGGAACAACCTGAGCAAAAGAAACCCCACATTTCCTCACCAAAAAAAAGCAGCATTTCATTGTTCAGGGTGTCCAAGGACAGTGGGACTACTACACAGAAAGCAGTGTGAATGCCTGCTTATTTGGTTTTTTTAGCTCATCTCAATGAAGTAAAAATGATTTGGGAGTGAACAAAATGTTTTGCTTTGAAAATTTTGGAATTAAATGTTTCAATTTAAAGGGATAAGTTTTGTTGTGGGGGAGATGGGAGTTCCCCCCTTTGGAGAATTACTTAGCAAAACTGACATGAATTTGAAAAAACATGTTTTCATATAACTAAATCTGTATTTCTTATTTTTTTAAAGCAGCAGGAAAAGATTATCCATCTCTTCTGGGTAAATGCTTCGACTTTCAGATCAGACAATAATTCTTTGGAAGAAGGGAAGATTAGAGAAGGACTGAACTAAATCACAGAACAGAAGAACCCACATGAACCATTTCTCATGTAAAAATGTTTCATTTTTCTTTTTCATTTGACAGGTCTTTCCACTTCCTAATTCCAACAAGAATTAGAGACAGAAGAATCAAAATATAGTTGAGAATATACAGCATTATAGTACTTCCAGCCATCTATAATGTGGATAGACTACATGCTCCTGTTAGAATTTGTGATATGTCTAAACCATGACCTTCAGAAAAGCATCCCAACTCTTATGAATATATAACCACTATGAACTCTCCTTAGTTGGGATATCATTTGTATTAGACACTATTGGTTGAGATTTTCAGTGCAGTCTGGGAAATTTGCTCATATATTTTCCAATAAAAGTAATGGAAGATATATCTTAGATTATTTTGGAGAATTTAACATATCATGTACTTGAATAACTGTTACTTTTGGATCTTGCAGCACTTCTGATGCTTAACCCTATTAGTATATTGCATATCAAAGCAAATGGATGAAAGTGGTACTTCCAGCATATTTTTGTGCCTTATACAGAATATGTTCATTCATCTGAATCCAGTCCTCTTCATTTGAAATTAGCTCATGTTCTCAGCCACACACCATTTCCATTGAAAAATTACTCCATTTATCCCAATAAAGTCCATGTTTCTATTTTATTTGAGTAAATGGAGTTTAAATGTACAGTTCTGGGCACCTGAGTAGTTTACAAAGCCACAGAGGGAATTCCTATTTAAAAAAAAAAAAAGAGAAAACACATGCCCTTCAGCTGATATTTGGGATGAGAAAGGGCTGCAATATGTTGGGAATAAAATATAAAGCAATACGATCTTCATCGCCCTTCCTAAAGCTTGAACAGAGGGAGCATGTTATTTTCAGAATACACCTCACATGGCTTCCCAGGTGTTCAGGATGAATTACTGCAGCTGAAGCAAAGCTTAGAGAGTCTCTGACTTCCAGCTGCAGTGAACGAACTGTAGAGGGGAAGACTCCTTCTCACTTGAGAAGATGAAAAGTGCTTACAAAGGATTCTCAGTCAACCTAAAAAAGGTCAGATCCACCTTTGATTGACAGAACCTGAATGCACAGTCACACTTAACATTTCAATAGCTGTATACCCTGAAGATATTCAAAAAGATACATTCAGAACTTGAGTCATGGGCAGAATACAATTTGATAATCTGCTGGGGCACAGTTCACAGGCTTCCTGAGCCAGAACCGTCTTTAGTACAGATGATGGTGGCAACCAATCCCTGCCTGCAGAAGTTGGCATGGATGACAGAGAGAAAAAGAGAGATGTGCTGTATATGGATTATCAAGTTAATTCAGATAAACCAACTAGAACAAAAAAAGCCTGTAGCCAGAAATGATCTCCGAGTAAGTGATACAAGTTGCATTTTTCTTTAATAAAATCGAATTCACCTGAGGATTGTAACAAAAGATGAAGCCAGGCCTGAATTTAGTTCACACTATTCCAAAAAAGAGAGAGAGAGAAATTACTTGGTTTACATACCAGGGAGTAAAAAAAGGCTTATTGTTCATCTCTCATTCTTCATTAGTCTGTAAAGGTCAGATGGTGTCCCAAGGATTCATGCCTTTGCTAAGGGTTGCACTAACCTAAGATCATTCAAAAGGAAGAATTGTAAATTCCTTTCCTGCTGCAGGAGATGGTAATTTTCTGCTTATACCAGCAACAAATCCCTGCCTCCATTTGAGCACTGCATCAGCTGTGCTGCCTACAATCCAGAGGAGGAGATGGGACCAAGGCTCCTCTCACTCCAATCCACACCTACAGCTGGAGCTCTAGTGAGCAGTAAGCGAGTGTACAATGCACTTAACTCCCCATATCTTGATCCAAAAAATGGGAACTGACACAGGAGAGAGGTTCTCTCCCTTACCTCTGCACAGGCATACAATCCCAGGCTGCAATGTAGACAGAAGGAAATATGAATCATGCTGATTAAGAATCGTTAGAGAGACAAAAGGGAAAATGACAGACATTAATGTGAGGGAAGAAATAAAAAGTTACCTCATGCCAGGCCCAGGAAGAGTTATAATTGAGTTGTTTCTAAATGAAAAAAGAAAATCCACGTGTAGCAGGAAAACACACTGATAGTTATCTATCGACTGGCACTGGAGGTTTGCCAAATGCTAATTGAGTGCTAGAATATGTATTTGCTGTGACCTATAGAAAGAATCAATGCCTTGTTCCCCTGCCTCTGGGCAGCTTGTGGGGAGACTGTGCCTCAAGGAATTGAGGTTTTTCTCATTCTCTCTCCACAGTTGCATAAGGGAGTGTGCTGCCTATTACCCAAGTGTAAGCTCACAGACATGCCAATCTCACTATACCACAAAAGACACAATAAAGGGAGAGCTTTTCCCTCTCGCTTCCAGCCCTTCACAACCACTCGCATTATATAGGTGGATATGAAACAGTACTGTGGAGCCTGCCTCTTCCTATTGGGCAACAATAGCACAGTACTGCCATTTGAGACTCCCCGTTATATCCTTTCTAGTCCCTAGCTCCAGCACACAGGGTGCATCTACATGTCCACTTTAATGCGCATTGGCCTATTTTAATGCACATTAAAGTGTCACAAAAAATGTGCTTTCATTAATGCACATTAAAAGAGGCTAAAGCACCTTTTTCTAGTACCTCCCAGTGGAGGTACTAAATTTAATGCACATTACCTAAAACACATTAATGATCGGGCAGATGTGCCCACAGACTACACAATGACTGTGCCCTGAAATCAGAACAGACAAAGTTCAGTGCTTTTACATGGCCTTCATTTCTGCCCAGGAACACATGCACAAGCCTACACTTTGTGAGATTTGGAAGCCGAAAGGAACAAAACAGTTAGTGAATAAAGGCTTTTGTCCTATGCAAGAGTTTCATCTACCTTAGAATCCAATGCCAACTTAATTGGCATAATTTCTGCAGATCCTTCTATACTTAATTTTGTAGACTAATGCTATGGGAACACCTAAAAGACAAGAGGCAATGGTCTCAAGATATGGAATGACTTAATACATTTGCATGGTGCAACATGTGAAAAATATGACGAAAAATACCCAAAAAATATCATGACAATCCAGTTGAAGAACAACTCTGTTCAGACAATAACACTGTGCATGTTTCACACTTGGGATTGCATTAGGACTGAAGAATGGGAATGCATGGATTGTGTTTGCAGCTGTCTGAGGCAGGTATCAATAGGGGAATAAAGTTCTGGGGCCAAAGGAGTATTTCTTCATTTTCACCAGTGTTTGCACCTTTTAGTTTCTGCAGCCATAGCTAGGGTGAGCTAAACTGCAAGTCTTTTGACTCAAAAGCTGCTGCCTGGTCTGCTACTCTCCAGCAAATTTGTCTCTGCAAGATAAGACACTGGTCTTTGTTCACAAAAGGTTATCGTTGTTGAACAGGGTTTGTATGGATATTTTATTTCAGTAGATCTTCCCTGATGTGATAAATGAGACCTGCAAAACCTATTGAAAGTTTTCTGCTGTTATTAGTGTCTTTTCTACCTACCACAAATATACTAGTTGCTTATTTTGCTGTGATAGGAGATGCTCCATTTTACTGTGAATGTTTTGACTCTAGCTGCCACCTTGTGTCTTCAGTACTGTCAAAAGATATGTACTAATATTTAAATCTAGGATCGAGCATTGTAAAGATAAAGCAAGTCTAAGGTGCCAAACATTCAAATAAATTCAAACTTTTCTCTTTTCTGTGCTGATATAGTATTACTGAATAATCACAGGGAGATTAATAGATGTCCTTTCAGTTATAGGATTCTTTTATATGATGCATATATGACATAAAGAAACATGAAAAAACTAGCTGGTACCCATATCCAGGTAAAGGATAAATGTTATAGCTGGCTCCAGCAGCTCACTCACACGTGTACAGAGTTTTTGTTGACCATAGCAGCTCGGCTGCAAAGTAACTAACTTACAGATGGAACCGTATTGTTTTATTACTTATAGTTGGAAATCACTACTTGTATTCAAGCATGAGTATTAGAATGGGAGAAATACAATAAAAAGGGGCCTTTAACCTGTTGACCATCTCTAGTGGGAAACTTTTTCTCTATATCCAGCTGCCCCTAGTAAATGACTACCAGGTTTTGAAGTTCTAACTCAGTAAAATATACAAATTATAATATACAGTACCGGTGTCTATTACAAGCAAATACCTATTATATGGATCATTTGAAATATCATCAAAATCTATAGGGAAAGCAGAAATTGTTAAGTAAGACTACACATGAGCTGCATGCTGAATGAGAGCTGATGTATCCCAAATGCAGTGTTTTCCACTGTTCAGGGTTCCAGCTCAAGTTGTCATTATCCATCTGCAAGACAGTGAAGTACTTCACCACTCTGGGAAGGATCAGTGCCACACCAGAGTCTACATGTGGGCTTTTGCCTCGTGTTACAGCATATTATTAACCAATTAAAGAAAAAGCAGTTCCCAGAGGCTAGTCCCTCAGCCCTGCCAAGACCTTACCCTAGACTAGCAACCCCAAGAATCCTCACTCTCCTACAGATCTCTCAAATCTGCTGAGCTCTCACTAGCTTTAATAAGGACCATACGCTCTTCAGGCAGGCACTTGACCCCTAACTCCAAAGCCTAAGCTCAAAGATATTGACTGGTCATGGTTGGGACCCATCTCCTATTAATGGGACCTGTCACCCCTCTGATACTGTCCAAATAACAGGGATGCAGTTTTCACTGAGGAATAGCAACAATAGGTTGTTGTTCAGCTGTTTTTGGTAACAACACCACTGCTGCCATTTCCAGCACAGAGAGGTTAATGTTTTTTCACTAATCCTTTCTCTTTTGGCCTCCTCCATACATGCCATAGCAGTTTTTAAAATCATATGCAAATGTCAATAATACACTGAAAAAAGTAAACTAAAATGAAGTGCTATACTTAGCTTTTAATTCTTTCAGCAGCTCTGTGAAATCTGTAATTTCAACAGCAGCAAGAGAATCTGACAGTCGGAGGCAATCACTTCTCCAATCAGTTGTATTATTTACCAAGCTACTGGGTGTGCAATTATTCTATATGCATAAAAGATTGCTTTAGTTTTACATTTACAGTTAGGACCCATAAAAGGTGCAAGATTGACAGCACTGGATTTGAAGCCTGCTAATTTATCCACAAAATGGATGTTGTTGTTTTAATCAAAGGAAATCGCAACCCAAAGTACATCACCAGTGTTGGTGGGAATCTCAGCTGTAGAATTAGAGTGGCCACGTCTAAAGAAAAGCAGGTTGGTTTCTGATTCAGTCTGGTAAGTACATACAAAACAACAGCAAGATAAAAAAAAATACAGTGTTCCGTGTTTTATTATTGACCTAAAAATAGGTCCTTTTTGAAAATGTTACCAAGGCATCTGAGTTCTTCAAGGAAAGCTAGGTTCATTTAGCAATGAAAATAGGTCAGCAACTGAAGAAAAGAAATAGACGCCCATTTGAAAAGAACTTTTATATTGGAAAAAGGTAAAAAGGCCTTTTCCTCACTATTTTTTTCAAAATAGTCAATTTTGTCAAAAATAACAAATGAAGCAACTTTGGAAAGAAGGTCATGTGTGCAGAATGGTGTAGAATTAAGCAGCAAAAATGTTTTGATTGATGATCTCTTTCTCCCCAATTTCAGCTCTCCATGAAAAAGGGTCTGATCACATCCCACAGAAAGCAATGCAAAACCTTCCTGCTGCCTTCAGCAAGTTTTGGATTGGGCTTTGTTCATGCCGTAAAACTGCCTTAAGGCCATCAATGCTGACTTCATGTCATCGTTGGCGAGTTTCAACAGGTGGTATGTGCTGAATAGAGTATTCTAGAAGTGTTTTCAAACTTCCTAGAGTCACAGACCCCTTTCATATCACTTCTTCTGCCGCAGAACCACTACCCCTGTCCTAAAGACTGATGTGGAGCCAGGCGACCCAGCCCCACAACAGTAGAGCGCTGCCTCCTGGCCCACTCCACCATTTCCCCCAGTCTCTCTGCATAACCCCTGCTGACCTATCATGACATCCCAGAGTTCCATGGAATGCAGTTTGAAAACTGTGATAAATGGTGTGTTTTCCAAAAAGCATACATTCAAAATACATAACCAATAGAAGTCCAGTGAAACAGGTGACAAATATATGTGGCTATTACAAAAGATGGAGAAGGAATTAAAACATATTTATTTATTTCCTATTAGGAGAGACAATCCTTCAAATTTTTGTTGAATTTAGGAGTCAATCATTTATTGTTCATAGTGTACTAGCACTTGGAAGCCCCAGTCTTGGACCTGTGGTGTTAAATGCAGTACAAATACAGAAAAGAAAGATGCCCCCAGGCCCAGAGAGCTAGTATTCTATGACTCTACAGTGGACTGACAGACATTAGGGCCAGAAGGCCTATCTGAATCCCACTCAGCCTGGATGAGCATGCCACACGCACACAATTTTGAAAGGTATTTTGGCAATTCTTGATTGAAGAAAATTCATCACCTTAGGTTATAAAAAAAGGGGAGGGCAAGGAGAAAGAAAGAATCTTGAGAAAGAAGCTGAATCTGCCTTAGCAGGATGCCACACTCAGCTATATGTTGAATACCAGAGAACTGTATGAGACTTCCTTCTCATTTCATAATGGGTATAGTGTATGATACCTGTAAATAGAAGTAGCAAATACACCTCTGTGCAGCCATTTTCTAGAGTACATTATCCAGGCCTGATTCAGCCAGGTTTTATCTGCGAAGCAAAAGAATTTCACAATGCACACAGCCTGATGAAACACATACCGACATTTAGTGCTCATTATAAATGGTTAAAATAAATGAAGTAAGCGGCAGTAGGATGCATAGCTGGGGCCACTTACAACCACCTGCTCAAATCTACCTCCTGGGGCTCTTTCAGTCAGAATTACTAGCAACGGGAGAGAAACAGCTATCCAGCACAACACAAAATTAACTTGGTGCTTCTGAAAATTTGTTTTGTTAAAACAGAGCCCCATTACACAGGACAATCAGCTTAGCAGGGGGGTAAATATGGCATTTAGCAACAGCTGGTTTAATACCATGATTCTACAGACCAGTGCCATACCTTTTCCTATTATTAACAGAAGGGTCTAGATAAATTATCCACTTGGAAATGCGTGTAATTTATGGAGCTTAGTGTGGGGAGGAAAAGTTCATTTCTATATCAGTGTCTGTCTAATACTGAGATGAAGGGATTTATCTCATTGTGTACTGTATTGATTTCCAATAAGGGGAGTGTAGCAGGCTACTTGCTTGCAGGGGCTGTAGCCTAGTGTAGCAGGCTGCATGCTTCCTGGGCTACAGCACAGCTGTTGGCATTCACCTGGTGATTGTAGGCAAGCTAGGAGGAGTGGGCCAGCTGCTGAGAATAACTGGCTGACCACAGGAAGCTAAAAGCTCCCAGGGAAGGGGTGGGTGCTTGCTTGCAATAGTAAACCAAGCTACTCTCTGGTCTGGAAAAACTCCAGCAGAGCAAGGCAAAAGAGGGAAGGCTGGGAGGCTAGAGATTGTAGCACAGAGCCAGAATGGCCCTCAAGGTCTAGGGGAAAAGACCACTGGGTGAGAGAGAAGGCTTTGAGGCTAGAACCAGTAAGGTAAGCCAGAGAGAACCCTCTTGGGGTCTAGGAAAGGACCCTAAGTTTGTGAGTTAACCTTTTATTGACTCTGTATGCACTTGCTTGCTGATCACTGATGTGTGGTTTATGCTCTTGTCTATAGGGCAAGGGTGCCCTGAACAATAAAGACTGAGCTGAGCTAACCTGCTACACGGAGCTTTTAATCAAGTGCTGGTAAATACTACAAGTTGTTGCATCTTTACACCAAAGCCAGGACTGAGATTTTCTGAACTATCTAAAGTTAGGTTCCATATTGGCTGAACAAACCACCTAGTTTCCACAAGCAATAAGTATCCTGCAGTCCTACTGAGAGCTGCTGGATCAAGCAGTAGCTAAGAGAATGTAAAGGCTAAATGCTACCAAAGTACTTGAAGACGCATTTAAGGTTTAACAGGCCTGGCATATGAGATGGCATAGAAGGAAAAACTAAACAAAGGAATGCAGTAGAGTTTCTTAACCTGGGGGCTTGGGGTTTCCATATTTCCAAGATCAAGAAGGAGGATCACTAATAGGTCATTCTAGAAACAACTTGTTTTCTTTTCATCTGTTACAACAAACCACAATTACTTCCTCACCACAAATCTCTGTCCTGTGCTGTGATGCACTGCCCTCCAAAACAACCAAGCCATTTCTGGCATGCTACAGATGTTCTTCTTTCAGGTTATTTGTAGGCCTTCTCTTTACCTTAATGTGTGTTTGGTTTGTTTTTTTTTTCGCAATTCATAAATTTGCCTGATATTACTTTTCATAAACCTTGTGCATTTTAGGCCTCCTTGTAGTTAGCCAGGGATGGATCTGAAGGAGAGAAAAATATTGCAGAGAACAAATAATCCATATAGACTCTATCCAGAACTCGTATGCAAGTCTCCAACTCGGAGTTGCTTGCACAGATCCTTAAAAACTATAAGACCTCTTCTTCCAACTTACTACAAAGCATAGAGGCTAAGTACAGATGTTTGGGGAGGTTAGGTTGTGTTAAAAATAGCTACCTGATCTTACTCAGTTTGCCCAGGTGTGGAACTTGAACTTGGATCCCTAGTTAGGTTGATCTAAGTTTAAACTCCATGCAGCTTCAGGAAGGTTACATTGGTCTAAAAATGGCCAACCCAATCTAACTAAAGTGTATCTCCAAGGTAGCCTAACTTAAATTGGATGAGGTGAGACTGGTCTAACTGAACTCCTGCATAGTTCCCAGTGCAACCCCAAAGCTATGAAAGCCCAGCTACTGGACCCAGCCCTGCAGCTGTGCTTTTCCTACTCTCCCTCCCCTCTGGCATTGGGCTCTTTCTAGCCCCCTGGCACCTCACCCCACCCCTAGAAGGGCAACCCCCATCATGGATTAGCAAATTCCCCACCCCTTATCCTGGAGGTGGGGGGTTCAGGGGGCTGAATTTAGCCCCTGGTCCTGGGGAGGGGGGAAGAACCCCCCAACCCACTGGTTCCCCCCTGCTACCCCTTGAATAGCCAATCCCTTCTGGACCCTGCTTGCCACCAATCCCTCCAAGCCCTCTGCAGACCCCACATGTCCCTGGATTATGCCAAATCCTGGTCCCCACCAACCTCCCTCTAACCTCCCCAAATGTCTGTATGTACCCAGAGTGTACTACTGTGACTTCTGTTGATGGCCAGTAGCAAATGGCCAATAAGTAATCATGTGCATAAAAATAGAAGTAAAAAAATAATGTAGGCCTCTAGTTCATGCTCAGGACCTCTGGCATCTAGAGCAGGATTGTTCCCTACAGTTTGCTAGTGCTTTTTTTCTAGTCATGTTTTTTTCAAGGCCAGATAGCCTGAGTCTTTGAAACAGCTTTCCTTCAATTTCAGAGCTGCCATTGAGTTCAGCTTTTCTGAATTTAAATCTGCAATTACCAGAAGCTCAAATCTTCACATAAGATTTGACAGGTTTCAGGAAATTTTAGTTACAATAGACAGGAGAATTGAAGCCATTTCATCTCCGATGAAAAACGAAGAAGTTTGAGCCATAGATTGGGAAAATGCCACTTTGGGAAATCTCAGGATATACTCTGTTTGACATCTTAATCAAAGAGTACAAAGCATTGCAATGTAGAATGAATCACATGAAAGAAGGGCAGCTCTACTAACTTTCAATTACACTTGTGTCTCAGGAAAGGTTGAGGTGAAGGACCTTGAGGTCTTAGATACCAACTTTGGTTGCTGTACTGAATGTCCATGCTGAAGTTGGAACATCTGAGAAATGTGCTTTTGTGATGCACGCATGACAGCAGAGATTTAAAAACAACTTGTTTCTCCTTGTTGGCCATATCCTCAGTATTTGTAAACCAACACAGTCCTAATGTCTTCAATGGTGCTAAGTTTGAGGGTCAACTCATGCATTTCTATATATCTGTGCAAAATTGGTGTCAAATATTATGTTGAAGTAAATGGTAAAGGAGGAAATGCAACTCACACTTCCAGTACAAGCAAAGGGAAACACTGCCCTCTTCTCCCTGAAGCGACAGTAACACTGGCTTCCATCTAGTTTTCTTTCTTGGCTTATGGGATGAGGATTTCCTTTCTTCTTCAATCTAATATAACCTGAGGAAAACACCACTCTACTTTACACTGCTTTTGCAGGTACTTTGCAAAGTTACCCAGTGAACACAGTAAGAGCAAAGCAATAAAGAGAATCAGACCTAGGATTTCATTACCTAAAGAAAAGTGCATTTTAAATCCCAAACTTAACATACAATATGTTCCAGTTAATTTCCTGTCCTTGAATTTAAAGGGACAAAAAATAAAAATTAAAAGATACTTTAATAAGCGTTTATTTTTAAAAAGTCAGCTATGTTTGTATGATGTCTGTGCTTCAGAATATGCTGAATAGATTCCTTTTACATTTTATTTTGCAAAGCCAGAGACACAATTATGTGTGTGTACATATTCCCCCTCCCTTCCCTCTCTTCCACCCACTCAATGATACCGCTGGACTGGCAATTGGCATATAAATAAGTACCCTAATTGTTCTGAAAAGTAATAACCCACTGAAAACTGTAGGTTGAAATAAGTGTCTCCTCCACCGTAACTATACTAAAACCAATTATTGAACTGGTTCATTTTCAATAAATACATTTTCAGTAACTAAATATTGTGAAGTCTGATGAACCTCCTGAAAAACAAGCTGGAAAAAACCAACAAATAAATGAAGTTCAAATGATAGACCTTCCATTATTTGAGGTGAATGCAGACTTCCCAACAGTAGTCTCAAGAACTTTTACATCCAAAAGTAATGGGGATACCCTTTTTTTTTTTGCAAAATGAGAAACTGATTTAACTCTGATTAAAGTTAGTTGAAATTTTTTCATAGTAAAAATCTTTTGATGAAAAATTGGGTTTTTGATAAAACATTTTTCTCAAAACTGTTTACTGATTTTTGTATGTGAAAACAAATAAAAATATTGAAATTCTGGAGGTTTGGAAGTTTTTCACTGAAAAGTTTTCTAATCTGGTTTCAACAAAAGGTCAAACTTTTCTGTGGAAAGAAAATGGAAACAAAATAATTCTTATTTTCATTACAATGTCCTATGTGGAGAAAAAGCACATTTTGATCAATCTACTTGTATGAGGTCAGTATAGAATAGTTTGGTCCACCAAAGATAAACATGAGCAATCCACAGTAATAAGAGGTTGTCACAAAATGAAATAATATGACCCAAAACTTAATGCTGCTTAATAGCGTGTAGGAGAAAGTCCTTTTGACAGACATTTTTCATCTGTTAATGACAAATTAGAAGCAGTTTTGAATTATTCATTCACTATATTTGCATGTCTAAGTAACATCTACACTCACGCTAACCAAGCTTCAAATTTGCTAGAAGTAAACTTTTAGCTTTCATCTATAACTAATGTCATGAAAATAAAGCAGACCTCCCACTGAAAGCAATGCACCTTTGAATTTCACAACTTTTAGCTGTGCTTTGCAAAACAATAAGAAGTCAAGTCATGATTCAGAGCAGCCTATGATTTCTTGGTAATGTGACAATAAAGAATCCAAAGTCAAAAATGGAAACAAATTGTACCAGTGCTGTACAACTCTTTGTTTACTCTGTCTAGCTTGCATTTAATTATATTATATATGGATTCTTGAATTAAAATATATTGCTTTCAATTAAGTTGCATAGGTTGTGGTTTACAATATTTGTCCAAGTTGATAGGTACTGAAAATATCATGGATGTAGAGACAAATACAAGCTTAATAAAACCAATTTATTGGAGCTTAAGTCAATATATTGTTATATTGATGGGTTCATTACGACACAAAGCTTCTATTTAAAAATCAATAGCCATATCTTCATAATGGGATTAAAAATCAGCTTCATTAGAGCAGCTCAGCAGTAAGAATCAATAACAGCTCTAGTTCTCTAAATCTTCCACAGTGCACAATTGTTTCCTGACTAAACCAGATCTGCTTAGGGGGGTTTTGAGAGATCCAATATCCAGCATTTTCTAAGAGTTCTTCCTCTTCTATTTGTCAGTTGGGCAACGTGGGCAATTGCTTGAATAAAAGATCAGAAGTAAATGGACACACATTTATCTCATTTACAACTCAAGTAAGCTGAAAGGGACCGATCCTCAGTTGGTGGGGATCAGCATTGCAATACACTGCAATCAGCAAAAGTCAGTCTAGTTTACACTACCAAAGATTCTTGCCCAAAGTAAACCTGTTCAAATGCACCATTGTGTTTGGCACTTTACCACAAATTATGCAATGGCTTCTCTAAGGGGGTTTGGGAGCCCTTGACATTTTGTTAATACAAAGAGGGGTGTGTGCATATACCTTATTGCAAGTATTCTGGCTTCAACCATGTGCCAGCTAGTTATCTGTGTAGTGTTCAGGTGCTTTGAAGGCAATAAACGTGGCCAAGCTGTCATCACTTGAACCATGCCAGAGGCTGTTCCTTCTATAACAAGCAGGTCTTCAGGGATACACACTGTCTGCAACAGCAGCATAGATGCCATCCCAATATGAATGGTAACATGCTTCCCCCCCACCTCCAGGCAACACTAGTTATTGCCTCCAACAACACAGCCCGGTCACTCTGCCACACTTTTTTGACAGTAAAAGTAAGACCTAGTGGTGTGAGTACAGGCTTGCAAGCCAGCAGGTTCTGTACTCTGGATGTTGGTATTGATTTGCTTAAGTGACAAGGGGCAAGAAAATACAAGCTGTAATGTTCAAAGTTCATAAGATACCTATTAGGGCACCTAAATAAAGGAGGACTGTCTTAGCAGCCTGGGTCTCCAATTTGAAATAATGTGCTCACTGTTGGTTAATTAAATTATTCATCCAATCACTAAGCAGAACAAACGCATGCAGCATTAACTGTGGGCCAGATCATGACTAAAATAGTGAGCCAAATCCAACTAGAATGTATACAGGGGCCCCTCCCCTCCTTATACCCTTTTAGAAAGGGACCAGGCAAAACTACATAGAGCCATGCATTGTTTAGCATCTCTGGGGATGCAAGTCACTCGAGCTGTGGAAAATTTCTCTTGCCTACTTTAGTCAGCTGATTGAGTGCACAAAGCAGAACGGAGAGCATGAATGCTACTCCAGAAACCCAGGAACCTGTGGGAAAGATTCATTCCCCTCAGCCATTGCTACTATATAGGGGTTCATGGTCAAAAAATCTTAGGTATAAAATGTATTCATCACACAAATGTCTCATTTAGAATGAGGATTTCCCTGATATTTATTTGCAATGGAATAGCACCAGCTATGGCTCCAGACACATCAGTACATGCCTTTTTTGCTGTTAGAAAAGTGACGAAGTGGAAGAAACTGCCTAGAGAAGTTGTGGACTCTTCATCATTGAAGGTGTTCAAGAAAAGTTTGGACAGGACCGCTCAGGAATGATCTAGGTGTTGCTATGCTTATGTTCTATTATGGGTATTTCCCATGCCTCTGGGCCTTGGTGGTTGCCACACATGACCAGGAGGGAAATTTTTCCTGCTCCCTGGTATTCAGTGTGTCAGGGGGGGTTCTTCAGAAGCATTGGGTACTAGCTGCTGCGAAGGCTTTGACTGGGGTGTGCCAATGATCCTACTGGCACTTAAACCCAGAGAGTCTTGTCCTTCACTCAGGGCCAGACTGATCACCATATTTGGGGTCAAGAAGGAATTTTATCCCATGGTCAGATTGGTACACACTGGGCACATCTACATGTGTGCATTTAGTGTGCAGTAACCGAAATGTTGCTCATCTCATACTTATACCTCATTAGTTACTACACAGCAATGCACTGCACAGAAACACTGCATGTGTGGACTGACTTGGGACTTAATTTTGTTCCCGCTTACTATATAGTAACTTACTGCACAGTCAATTTAAACCAGCAAAAATTCACATGTAGATGCTCCCACTGTAGAGATTTTGCCTTCCTCTGTAACAGGTGGTGTGGCCCTCTTCTTCAGATTTATCAAGCATATTTTAACAAGGTGTTACAGAAGGAGGATGTTGGCCAGTGGTCCCTCTGCTTTACCTCTGGCAGGTTAGGGCAGTGTTTCCCATGCCATCAGGCATGTCCAGGTGTGCCACAGCATTTTGGGATGCAGCCATGCCCCCTGCCTGGCTGAAGCCACACCCCCCACCTGCTGCTGCTGCAGACACAAACAGATGGGGAATGTGGCTCCAGCCGGGCAGGGGGTGTGGCTCCAGCCCAAAATGCCATCTGAGTGGCCACATGCCACCCCTTCCCATTGGCATCCAGCTGCTTGCTTGCCCCCCCCCACCCTCAATCAATATCATAGTATCATAGTAGCTAGGATCAGGAGGGACATGATCAGATCATCTAGCCTGACCCCCTGCCACAGGCAGGAATGAATGCTGGGTTAACAAGACCCCAGACAGGTGATCATCTAACCTCTCCTAGGAAGTTGGTTCCAGATTCTGGCCACTCTTACTGTAAAATATTGCCTCCTGATCTCTAACCTAAACCTATTCTCCATCAGCTTATTACCATTGTTCCTCATCACCCCAGGTGGTGCTGGAGAGAATAGGGATCTTCCTATATGCTGATGATCTCCCCTGATGACTTTGTAGGTACCAGGTCCCCCCTCAGCCTCCTCTTGCTGAGGCTGAATAGGTTCAGGTCCCTCAGTCTCTCCTCATAGGGCCTTTCCTGCTGCCCTCTGACCAAATGGGTGGCCCTCCTCTGAACTCTCTCCAGGCTGGCCACTTCCTTTTTAAAGTGCGGTGCCCAGTACTGGACGCAGTACTCCAATTGCAGCCTGACCAATGTCACATAGTGGGGGAGTATCACCTCTCTGGATTGGCTTGAGATGCATCTTTGGATGCATGACAAGGTATGACTGGCCTTGCTGTCTGCAGTCTGGCATTGGCGGCTCATGTTCGTCTTGGAGTCAATAATGACCCCTTTCCACCTCTGTGCTTTCAAGAGGGGAACTCCCCAGCCTGCATGTATGCTGTGGATTCCTTCTCCCAAAGTGCAGCACTCTGCATTTATCTACGTTGAACCATCAGCAAATTTGGACAACATGCTTTCAACCCCCTCGTCCAAGTCGCTGAGGAAGATGTTAAACAGTGCAGGCCTGAGGACCGAGCCCTGGGGGACTCCACTGCTCACATCTCGCCAGGCTGAGTACGACCCGTCCACCACTACTCTCTGGGTGCACCCCATCAGCCAATTTTTTACCCATTCAACTGTGTAGGCATCAATGCCACAGTCGCCTAATTTATTGATGAGAATGGGGTGAGAGACAGTGTAAGGCCTTCTTAAAGTCTAGAAAGACTACGTCCACGGTGACACCATCATCCAAGGATTTAGTTACTTGGTCATAAAAGGCAATCAGGTTGGTCAGGCAGGACCTGCCTTCGATGAACCCATGCTGGTTGCCCCTGAGCATGATCTCCCCTGCTGGTCCCCCACAGATGTGCTCCTTGATGATTCTCTCCAAGATCTTCCTGAGCACCGAGGTGAGGCTTACATGCCTATAGTTACTTGGGTCCGCCTTCCTCCCTTTCTTAAAAATTGGGACCACATTAGCCAGTTTCCAATCCTTTGGCACCTAGCCAGATGACCATGAATGCTCATAGAGCCGGGCCAAGGGCCCCGTGATGACCCCTGCCAGCTCCATCAACACTCTTGGGTGAAGGGCATCTGGACCTGCAGATTTAAAAATGTCCAGCCCTTCCAGAAGATTCCTAACTACATCTGTGTTGACTGAAGGCCTGACAGAGCTATCCCCAAGACTGTCCCTACCTCTTGTAGGAGGGATGTCCAGGTTCCTGTTCAAGAAAACAAAGGCAAAGAAACTGTTAAAAATATCAGCTCTCTCATCTGGCATAGCGACAAGATTACCACTTGAGTCTTGCAGGGGCCGTACATTGCCTGGTGCCCACTTCTTGCTCCCAATGTACTTGAAAAAGGACTTTTTGTTGTCCTTAATCCTGGATGCTAGCCTGAGCTCCATTTCTGCTTTGGCCTTCCTAATAGCCCTCCTACACTCACGGGCAGAGGAGGAGTACTCCTCCTTGGTGATAGCTCCTCCCTTCCACTGGTTGTATGCCACCCTTTTAGTCCTCAGGCATTGCTGAATGCCCTTGCTGAGCCAAGGGGGTTTCTGAGCGCTCTTACCCCCCTAGCTTTTCGCAGGGACTGTTATCCTTTGGGCCTGGAGGATCGCCCCCTTAAGGTATTGTTTGGGCCTAGAGGATCGTCCCCTTAAGGTACGACCATCCCTCATGGACTCCCATATCCTCTACCTTCTGGGGCCCCCGTGCCTCCCCCACTAATCTCTGAAGCTCATTGAAGTTGGCCCTTCTGAAGTCAAGGGCTTTAGTCTTGCTGTAAGCCCTTGACACCCTGTGCTGGATAGTGAATTCCAGCAGGTGATGATCACTATTGCCCAGGTGGTCAAGGACCTGAAATCCCCTCACCAGGTCATCCCCAGTGGCCAGGACCAGGTCCAGCAAGGCATTACCCCTAGTGGGGCTGTGCACCTCCTGGATAAGGTGAAGGTCCTGTAATACAGCCGGGAACCTACGCAAGCAGTCAGACCTGGCTGTCTGCTCCTCCCAGCAAATGTCTGGATAGTTTAGGTCTCCCATGACAATAACATCCCTTGACCTACCTGCCTCCATAAGCTGACCGGAGAAGTCCCGGTCCAGCTCTTCCCCCTGGTTGGGTGGTCTGTAGTAGACACCCACCAAAAGGTCCCTTTCGCCACGGCCCCCTTGTAGTTTGACCCACAGTGTCTCTTCCTGACCCTCCTCTAACCCGAAGCTAATCCTTGATGTTGTGAGGTGCTCTTTGACATAGAGCGCAACACCCCCACCCCACACACCTTTCCTCTCTGTCCTGTCACTCCTATATAGGATGTATCCCCAAATGCCCACCGCCCAGTCGCAGGTGGGATCCCACCAGGTTTCTGTGAGCCCTACTAAGTCTGGATTCTTACTCGCAATCAGGAGGCACAGTTCCTCCCGATTGTTCCCCATACTACATTAGTGTCCAGCTGGCCGTGAACCAGCCCCTCCCCCCCCAGTCGGTGTCTAGCTGGCCATGTGCTACTCCTCCTCCCCCTGCACCCCCCCCCCGCTCCACATCTGGTGTGCCACAGTGTTTTTTTATTTAGTTAAGTGTGCCATGGGGCAATAAAGGTTGGGAAACACTGGGTTAGGGTGTAATGTCTTGTGTTGTGTCAGGGTTCACTGGGTAGTTTTGCTAAGAGGTTAGACCATGGATTTGTAAAACCCAAGTGATTTGGATAGGGATGATCCTGCCTTAGGCAAGAGTTTGGACTAGATGACCTCTGTATGTCCCTTCAACCCCTACCTCTCTAAGAAATTATGATTCTCTTAACCTAGTAACACTAACCCACATGATTTTTTGTAATTAGATGGCCAAAGTGATGGAAGCATTTTGGAAAAATAAGTCTTAGCAAGCAGTTTCAAGGAAAAGATGGCCATGCTCTTACGGATCAGCCAAGGGAAGGATATCCTGGAACAAAGCACATGGTTATAGGAGAAACAGACAAGTGGAGGACAAAGGTTGGAATCATGAGCATAACTGGGAGGTGGAGTAACAACACAATTTTGAGAAATTCACAGTCAGTTAAAAAAAGACTTTGAATAAATTATTCATTAACGTGCATTTGTCCAGCTCTATTCCTTTCTCCATTGGCAGGGGCTTGACTCTACATTTCAATCCCTTTGAGCTGTTCTTAATTCATTATCCAAGGAATGAAAGAACTTCCTAATGCTTCCTGGAACTGTTAACACAACATATCAGTTAGCTACAAACACCTTCAGGACCCCTGTTGTTAAAATACTCCTCTCAACAGACCTCAAGTTTCAGCAGAGCTCAGCCCATACAATCTGATGTTTGTGTGTCAGGAATTTCCACTCCTATTATTGAGGGTGACATGGATCTGATTAGAGAGTTTTACCTGCAACGTAGGATAGAAGTCCTACATGTGCCCATATGACATTTTGCAATTCTATTACCTGGGCAATGTAGAGGCATGTTTTTCCACAAGGCTACTCTATGTGCTCAGTAGACTACACACTGGCTGGGCAAGTGCACTGGATTATGCATAAATTACAAAAGTCTACCTGGCAAAAATGATGTGGGGGGCAGCAGTTTTAAAGCAGCGTCCCCAGGTTTTGTCCCAATATCTGAGTGGTTAGGACACGCACCAAGAAATCAAGTGGCACTTAAGTACTCTTAGGCATCTAATAAGCAGAATAGGATTTGACCCAAGATGTCTCTTCTGTATTTGTGTCCCCTATGTATGGTCAGTGACGTCACAATCTTTTCCCTACCTAACAGCATGTGAAATGTAGGGACACCCCAACGTATGAGAAGAAAATGAAGCATGCATCTTCCCATGCCCTAGTCAGCACTCTCATCAAGTGTTCATTGGGGACCATACAGCATCCTTCTAGTTGGGGTACTTACGATTCTATAAGCTGTGCAGACATCATGAGATGATATCCTATGATGAGAAATTGGCATGCTCCCTTTATGTGCCTGGGAGGTTTAGCAGCACTTTCGACCATCTTGTACCATCTATACTTTTCCCTGAGCCTGATGCAGGGGCTTTGATCTTGAAAGCTTGCAGAAAAGGACAATTTTCTTGCAATTTCCCAGTTGGTCTAATAAAAAGGTATCACTTTGGAACCAAGAGTTCTCGTTTTTTGTATGCCTTCTTGTCTCAGACCAACACGGCTACCAAGTACACCCCTAGTAGGGGTTGTGCATCTCTGAAAGAAATGGGGTTGGTGATAACGTATACACTTAGCATTTCACGGAACATCAGTTGGTTCTGGCAAATGGGGTCTTGGAACACATAGCAAGGAGCTGCTGCAGTCCTTTGGAACACATTCAGCAAATCTGTGCATATTGAAAAGAAAATAATTTCAAAGAAGGTAGTAGGACTTAAAAGGTAAAATTAGTTTAACAAGATTCAAAAGCAATTAGACACTTCCATGAATAAAAATATGGCCTGTAATTACACTAACTATCATGAAAATTATAGGGCCAACAGACTTTATTTCAGACATGAGAAGATCACCAGCTGGAGGCAGATTTCATCTCATCCTATAATACTACACAAACAGGTGCATTCTGAGGGTTTTGTACCGTCCCCTGAAACATCTGGCATTGGCCACTGTCAGACTGGGGACCCCAGAGTAGATGGACCATTCATTTGCTCTGGTGCAGTAATTCATATGTTACTTTCCCTTAAATACTTAACTGGCTGTTGGATAATATCTATGAAATTATAGGGAAGAGAGAAGAGATGTTATTTCTTATTGAAGATTTTGCTATATCTCACCACCTGTTGTTTGTACATAAGATGACAGGGTTCCAATAGAAAAGCTATGCCCAATTTAGACTGGAAAAATATCAGCAAATCTGTTTGATTCTCTCATTTTAAACCCTTTCATGATCTTCGGAAATATACTACCGTGCCAAGAACAATTTTAAAAATAAACCATTGGACTTAAAAAAAAAAATACTTCAAAAAGCTGTGTGTGTCATTTGCTTCTACAAAATTTTTCTTGCAGATTCATGAATAAATCTTGTTATGCAATATGATGTAAAATTAATGCTTTTTAATTAAAGAAACATTTTACAATTCAGATGAAGAGTAAAAGCTCACGTAAAAAAGTTAGTGTCTCTTTTTGACCCTCCCTACGCTTGGTCCCTTGGTTCACAAATATTGCAGTGTTTCTTTCTTCCATTTTTTCTCTTCTTTTTCAGTATGCCTGTGCTGCCATGCCTACATAATGGAGAAATAGAGCTGGTCAAAAAGAGTATTTTTTTCTTAACAGAAAATGTGTATTTTATATAATAAAAAAGATGATTTTTCTATTTTTTTTTAATTTCCAAAATGCATGTTTGCTTTGTATAGTCTGCCATATAAGGCCACAGAAGATGGGGGTGGAAGAGGCATGTAGCCCCAGCTCCACATTTCTGCAGTTGCTAAGAACACACACAATTATTGCAGAGGAGAAGTGGAAGCTATGCAGGAAATGTTGAGTCCTCAACTTCTTGGCTTCATTACCATATACCTTGGCTCAGAGTAAGGTGTGGGTTTCATTTCCTCCAGCTTCTGCCCTTTCCTTGCACAGAGTTCAAATACTCAAGCCTTGTTCAAGTAAGGCTTGCTTCATCTTGTAAAAAAAATAGCTGCCAAGTTGCTAATATGTAGATGGCTATGGGGAAAAGGTGATATAACTAATACAACAGTCACAGTGGATGCTTATACACATGCTTGTTAGCATTTTAATTAGAATGCATCAGATCAGACTTGATTAATTGAGTCTGTTCCATTCTCCAATTAGAACACTGCAGCATCGCCATAGCATCATGTGTATCAAAGCCCCACGTGTTTTAAAATGGCTGTGAGGCACATTAACAAAACCTCGTTGAATGAAGTTTAGATAAAGCATCCCGCAGCCATTTGTAAATGTGCAGGGGCTTAATACATGTGACAATGAGGTGTTCTAATGATAGTGTCTCCCCGGAAACCGCTCTAATTCAAAGGCCTTCACCACCATACACACATACACACACCTCCAAGCATGTGTATAGGCAGCAAGTGGTAACAAGTATATAAAGCTTCTGAGTTTGATAATTATGAACTAGATACTTAACCAGTCACATAGTATGTCTATAATGTCTCTACAGCAATTATGAGACCACTAATAATAAGTCCCTGCCACTTGCTCCTTCTCCACACGTTCTTCCGCACACTGGAAAAAATGGCATGTGGACAGTGCTCCACCATGCATGCCCTGCACTGCTTGCAGGAAGGCTCCTAAGACCAAGATCCTGAAACCATCTATGGACACACACCAAATAATAACACCCAGCATTTTCTGTCAAACATCACATGGGGGTGAGTAGGAGAGTTTATTTCTCAGTAGCAGCCTCAGGATCTTCATGAAGGCAGTATAGACACATCTTCAGACTCGCCTAAATGATTAAACATTCACCACCCCAGCCAACTTCCTGAGTTCCTATTCAACCTTACAGAGAAGCAAAGAGAACTTCGCTAGTTTCAATTTATTCAATGCCGTTGGGGTTGATCATTCTTGTTTTGGCTTCTAGTGTATGCCCTTATCCTCTTTCTCAAGATTTGGCAATGGCTTTTGAAGTAGAAGTCTAATGAATATTAAAGATGATACTTTCTAAAAGTGCAACAAGAATGGCCTTCTGAGCATTAACTCCCATGTTACAAAGCTTGACACTTTGTTAACAGTCAATTAATCCAAGAATATTTTGCCCAAACCCCTGTCATAGGAACCACAGAACTTCCCTTACAATCACATTTTTTGGTATCACTTGCTCGCCCACTGACCAGCTAATAAGCTGATCAGTTGCATTTCAGTGCCTTGTAATAACCTAAATATAATGTTTTTCATTTCAGAGACACATTACAGCATTCTGTAAAAATATTGCTTCAACCTAGATTGATCAAAAAACTAGAACAAGCCTTCAGTGTTAAAATGGGGCATGCTTTTCAGAAAGTGCCTAATGATAATCTTTGAGAATACTTTTTGGTAAGAGTTGATAGCCCTATGAAAGAAAATATTTTTTCCTTCTTGAAGAGGGAGGAAAGAAGTTCTAGTAGCTTCAGATCTGAAGCATAATGAACTACTATTTTTGCCAAAACATTTTTTATGATACACATGCAGGCGGTTTCTGAATCATATACGCAGTCCATATCAGAAAGCATTTAAGCATATGTTTAAATTTAAAGGTTGATGTCAATAAATACAAGTTAAGGTGAAACATATTTCAGAGATTTCATGCAGAGAGATGCACCTTGATACACATTTAATGGTTCTCCTTAATTCAATTCCTGGGGACACAAGAGATCCCTCCCCTGCATAACCTCCAGTAGGACACCTGAACTGGAACTTATGAGAATTTTGTCAAAAGAAGAACCCATGTGGTTTGGTTCCTTAGCAGCTGTATTCTCAGGGCTCACAAATGGGGACCAGATCCTATTCCACCTATTAGACAGCCAAATGGACTTAGCCACCTACATGCAATTCTATTACACCCTATTTAAAACCCAGAAAATCCCTTAATGCCTCGAGGCTACTTTTGTATTGGTACACTGTCATATCCTTAAGACTGAGTGTCAGAAAAATGAGGAGGAGGACCCACCCACTTTTTTCCATTTTTCCAGGGCTCAAGCAAAATGGCACAGAACTATAGTTAGGTGCTACATCCACTGGTGTACCTAATAGGTAGAACAGAATCTGGCTCTTAGGGCTTTTAAGGCCCTTTTATGCCATTGCATCCCTTTAACATTGCATAAAATGGCCAGATTGGATGCGAGTATAACACCCAAGAACAATTATCTTTTTCAATGAATAATAAAGGAGTTTGTTTAATTTCAAGTCCACCAATATTCAATGTGTTATTGAATATATGAAATTGGAGATGTTTCTCATTTGTATGCATTGCCTGTAATGATGGTATTCAGATATTTCTCCCTCCTTCACCAATAGAATTCATATTAAAGTTTTGAATTGCTTTTAATACATTTTTATGTGAGTATTTATTGTGCATTATGTCCACATATAAGGACTTTAGCACACTTTACTAGTTTGTCTTTGTGTATATATTTTGTTTAGATATGAATTTCCAGGGTACATAAATATCAGTGTGAATTTTATATCATATAAACTTTTCTCTCTTTTAATGCTAGTTTCAACCTTAATGGTAAATTGGCTTTCTCCAAATGAATAAATAAAATGGCAGAGAATTTCATCACAAGGTCACTTTTTTCTATACCCAATGCATGCCTTGGGCAGAATGGATTTTGATAATGGTCTCTGAAACAGAAGAAAGTAAATTCTTCCCAAGTACTAGTAGGAGAGGCAGCTGTGAGAAGAAGCAGGGCCAGATGTATCAAACACCAGAACTACTGCTCCAAGAAACTAGCTTTTCATCTGGTTTCTGCTGTCCCCTTCCGATTTTGCTCAACTCAAGCCCCGTCAACTGCCTCCAGTGCATATTCTCATTTCATGAAAAAATGAATGAAACAAAACCATCTGGTTTCTTTAGAGATTAAATAATGAGACCTTAAGAATCATATCCACTGAAACATGGAGAGGATCTCCTTCGATTTTGACAGATTACCAGACTGTTTCTTCCCCAAGAAGCCCTGGTCCGCTGTAATAATCCAAAAAGAATGCATCATTTCTTCAGAAATTCCAGGGACAGCATGATAGAAATGCTATCAGCAGCTCCCACCTCAACACTCTACGCCAATAATTATCACCTTCCAAACATGGTTGCTGCCAACACCACAACACAGTCCTGATCCACCAGCAGTCAAGACTTTTTGCTTGATCCAGAGCAGGAAACTAAGTTGAAGCCCTGAGCTGATTGCATAGCAGACACTAAACAGCTATCAAATGGTAATGACTTCAAATCATTACCCACACAGTTCAAACTACTGAACTAAGCAGAAAGGCTCCGTTTTTCATTACTAGTCAGCAAGGGTCAACCAAGCACTTCCTCAAAAATGCATGGTGTCTGAAACAAACAGGCCCAATTGCGATCTCACCACAAGTGTAAATCAGAAGTAATTCCACTGAAGTGGCTAGAATCGTGTCAGTGTGAAAGCTGAAAGCTATGCAGAAGTGAAAGCAAGTGGTCAAAACATGTTATGCGCATGACCTACTGCCAAATAAAATGCCAATGGAAATGAATAAAACAATTTTTAAACTCATGTGCTAGTCATTGTGGTTTATATTGCCAGAATATTTTAATGTTCGTTTCAATACTGCATCCTTTCAAAGCTAAATGATGTGCCAGAAGAATCTGTGTAATCTGAATCACCAATACCACCATTAATTACACAGGGGAGAAAATAGCTCACTTACAGTTGCACTCACTGAAAAGCTTCTGTCCTCTGCCTTACAAATTACTTTTAAGTGTATGCATTAAAGTATCTACAATTTTTCCTATCTGAAAAGCTGAAGACTGGGCTTCAGTGCTTGTGAATGTAATGCAGCCATGCATTAAAATGGCTTTACATTCTTTTTACCACTCTAAAGAGGTGGTTAAATTTTGTTTCATCACCTCTTCCATTCAGGACTAGAGATGGCAAAGAATATATTCTTGTGACACAACAATATGAATCCTACAAAATATAATTTAAATGGTATTTCAGAAGCTCTTTCTGAGTTGAAAAATAAAGTGTGTTTCTGTTCTGAAAAGTAGCTATGTAAATATGGTAACCACTTATTCAACAGATATACTCTTTTAATATATTTAGATTCATCTGCTTATTTTAGTAACGGAAATAATTTGTTACTGCCTTTTGTTCCCTCTTACCCTCTATGCCAATGCAGCTAAGAGAGAAATCTGGCCTCTGT
The DNA here is from genome assembly GCF_000455745.1 of Alligator sinensis. Classification (NCBI taxonomy): domain Eukaryota; kingdom Metazoa; phylum Chordata; order Crocodylia; family Alligatoridae; genus Alligator; species Alligator sinensis. The sequence goes on from NW_005841908.1 coordinate 1,626,069, forward strand.
TCTATTTTAAGTAGTATAAACAGAATTTATGCTGAAAATGAAGAGGGAAATTCTACTTTCAAATATACCTTGCAACTCCCATGAAGACGATAAGATGGGTACAGCTGAAGACAGAATGTGGCCTGCAGACACAGTTGTAGGTGATACATGAACCAGGCCAAACACAGCTAAGGTACTGGATTAGGTTCATGTTCCTAGCCTGACTAGAGCAAAGGTGTGGGCAAATCCTCACCAAAATTAGATCTGACATGCATATCAGGGAGTACCTTACCTAGGGCTTTAACATGGAGACAAGGAGTGCAATGACATAGCAGTCAATGCCTTTTTGCTATGCCATCAAAGACATAAGTTCAGGCTTTGCTCTGGATTTGTGATAAAGACCATCCCTTATCAACCCAGCTGAGAGACAGAGTAAAGGTGAGTTAGGCAAAATGCTAATCATATTTACTTCCTCCCATGTCATTGCCTGCAGAAACTGGTATGCATTACCTATACAGGTCTAATGGGCAGTCTCACCAAGTAGAGTTTATACAGGTCTCTCTGATTAATGGGAACCTTACACCTACATCATTATGCAAACATACCCCTATATTTTCCTAGCCATAATACCAGCTATTTTGGTTTAATCTCTAAGGTAAAATTCACAGCTTGTTACACTGGGAAATTTCCCAGAAAAGCTATTATATAAATAAGCTGTTCAGGAATAGTTTTCCAAGCTTAAATCCACCCATTTGCACCCTCTTCACCGTTGCACACAGATCCTCACCTTTAAAATCCTACATAATTCCATCTTTATCATGACACTAGATGTAAGTATTTATAGTTATACCCCTCTGTTTGAGCAAGTCTTTTTTACTCCAAAATAGTTAAGAACCTTCACAGCAGAGCAATTAGTCTGGAATTAAAAACACTTTAAAAGAGAGAGTTCACATTGGCAGCTATTCCAGCATAGTTCATTTTGCAAATAGCTATTCTGACCAATTTCCCTAGGTAAGTAAGAACATAGGTGCCCTGAAGAGAAAGATGGGTAAAAGTCAAAGATATCAGGATAAAATCTAGGTATACAAACTTGCTAACTTCTTTAAAATGTTCACACCTTTTTTTCTGGCACAAAGAGGTTTTGGCATATTGGCAGGAAAGATTTCTCTTCCCAAAAAATTTCAGATGACTCCTAGTTTACAGAGAGCCTGCCTGTGGAGCACCTGAGAAAGAGAAAAATAAAAACAGAGGAAATATGTTCAAAAGTATTAAAAGCAGTGAGCAAAAGAATTTTGTTTGCAGCGTGTGCACATAGAGAGAGAGACGCATCTGACAGCTGAGTTCTATCTTGGTTACATTCTAATATAGCACCACAGCAGGCGTACATGCTACAGTCTGTATCACCCCTCCCTGCACAGGTAGAATTTATTTCATGTTCTCAAAGCCACTGAAAACTTGGAGCCATGACTCCATGGAGTCAGAATATAAAATAAAAAAAGAGAAAGATAAGGGACGATAAATAGCTTGTTCTTTCTAGTGACGTATAAAGCAATTCTCATTAAAAGGCCCCAAGACTTTGCTACTGACTCCCCATTATACTGAATCTTGGGTAGTTATTTATAGCACCACAAAGATTTTAAGTGTAAAGTGTGAATAGGGTTACCAACCCAAGAAATTATTTTTACTGATAATCTGCAAACTTCTTATTGACAGCCAAACTTTTTTTTACTGATATATGTTTTACATAGTGTAAACGTAACTCTTCTGTCAGGCCCGGCTTTGCTGCCAGGCCCCAACTAGAAGGGCTGGGCTCAAATGTAGGTGTTTATCCTCAATCAAAGCAAAAAAAGTAAAAAAGTTTAGTTGCCAATAAAAAGTTTTCAGTAAAAAACAGTTTCTTGGGTTGTATTACAGCGATGATCAGGGATCTGAGTTTTCCATTTCCCATGGAAAAATTGTTTTTTGCTTTTAAAGGGGAAAAACCTGGAGTGGCCTCAATACAGCCAGGCAGGGTGGAGAGCAACTTCTTCAGCTTGCTGCAGACTATGGGGGTGAGGGGGCATAGGTGATGCATGAAAGCATTAGCAACACATCATGCTGGAAAAGGAGGGCACTTCCCCCCCACCAGACTTCTGGACTAAGAGTGGGGCACAGGGCTAGAATGAGTGCCCAGCAGCAGTGAGGTAGGGGAGGGCCCAGGCCAGGAGGCAGTGGTGGGGCAGGCAGGCACTACGTGTGGCACTGCTGTTGCTGCTTTGCTCACCCACCTCACTGCAGCACTGTGCCCACCGCTGCTGCCTATGCAAGGTGGTGCAGGACCTGTTCTCCTGCCCAACCCTCCCCATCACCCACCATACTCATCGGGGTGCTGCTGCTGTAGGATGAGGCAAGAAAGGCCGATGGGGACCCCGAGGAGGCACAGGAGACAGGTGGGTGCACAGGTCCCACACCACCTCACACAGGCAACAGCAACGAGCATGGGACCGGAGCAAGGTGGGCAGACACAGCAGCACCAGCAGCACAACCCACAGTAGTTGTCCATCCCTGCTGCAGGATGCTTTCACATTGCCCCCCATGCTGCATGGCACAGTGAGAGCCACTGCCTATTACCCCGTCCACCCCAGTGGTTCCCACTAGCTGCAGGAGGCTACCTGCACTGCCCTGCAGCCTCCAGCAGGAACAGACACCCCAGGGAGGACCTCCCCTGCCAGCTATAGGATCTGTGGTGCCATCCCCTGCCTACTCCAAGTCCCCCAGCCATCCTGGAATCTCCCTGGCCCTGCCCTCAGTCTCACTGGTGGTGTGTCAGGGGGGCAGTCACCCCTTCTCTCAGGTTTCTGCATTGACAGCAGGATATAGGACTGCAGCCCGGTGGGAGCTAGCACCTGGCAGCAACAGGGGAGTGGGGAGGGGCTGGGTATACTGCCCAGCCAGAGTGGTGCCTTGGGGTTGGGGCTGGGCCTGGGGCAGGCAGGTGCAGCTCCCTCGGGCACTGCAGCTGCCATGAGAGGAAGCTGGGCCTAGGGAGGTGTAGAGTGATGATGGGGGCTGCAGGTTGGGAATGAGGGACACTCCCAGCTTGCTGTCTCCTCCTCCAGCCCTGCCCAACCTGAGGCAGAGTCCTCCTCTGGGGTGCCATGATACCCCCTTCCCCCTCAACACACACACACACACACACACACACACACACACACACCTCATTGTCTTGGGTGGTTGCTCTTGCTGCCCCACCCCTAAGGCTAGCTCAGCCTGCAAGTCATGCTGACAAGGCTGGCAGTGGCTGAGCAGGGTGGTGTGGGTCACAATGGCAGGACTGAGGGGAGCTATGGCTTGAGAGTGATGGGAAGTAGCCTATCAGGGCTGCTTAGTGCCACAAAGCAGCAGAGGGGACAGCTGTAGCTGGATCCATGTCCTTGTGAGTGAAAGGGGCAGGGGGAGCTCTGATTTTCCATGATTAAAAAAACAAAATCAAATGCCAAATATATATATATGATTTAGAATGTATTTTATTATAATTATCAAGGCATTTGGGAGGCTTCCAAATTGCTTTAAAATTGTAAATATATC
>NW_005841908.1:1629645-1643522 GCF_000455745.1 Alligator sinensis
AGAAAAATATGGAATGGGAGGGTGTGGGGGGAGAGAATTTTGGATTTTTTTTAATCAGAGAATTTGGAATTTTTAGCACAGAAAAGCAGGATTGCTGGTGATGATTTTATACTGTGCTGCCCCTTCCCACCCACTAGTGGTCTCCTGGACTGATGCCCCCAACCACACCCTGCACTATGCTTTCACGCCCAGTCCACCACACTAGCCTTACCCCCTCCAGTCTCACTGCCCCGTCCTGACACAGACCCCGCAAAAAATTTACCTGTAACGCAGCAGTATTACAGGTAGTCTGGGATACAGCAGCAATAGCAGCACATGACTGAGAAAACACTCTCTGCAGCATGGGCAACTAGTGCCTCTTGAGTCAGGGGGACATTTCCCCCCGATACCAGTCGATCACGCTGACTAGAGGGGGGAGTCCCCCCCATGGCCGATCTCAGTCACCAAAAAGTGGCCACACTGCTTCAAGAAGTCCCACAACCACTTCCGGAAGTGGCGTGGCTGCTTTGCTGGCAGCCTCACTCCCCGGCCAGCGCTCACAGGCGGGGCACCAGCGCTCTTGCCTGTCCCCCTGCCTGTTACCTAAATAAGGAGCTCAGCCTGACAGGGGGTGCACTAGTGCTCTCAAGGGGTGCACATGCACCCCCATGCACCCCATACATGTCACCACTGCTCTGCAGGGTTTTGCCCTTCTACTTGAATACCAGGTGGTGCTGCTGTTCTCTCTCTGTCAAAGCTTCAGTCAAGCTGTGGCTGCTTAATATTTTTACTGATGGCTATAATTTTATGGAATTTACTGACAGCCATTTGAGCCTAATTTACTGACAGTTGGCAACCTTGGACTTGAGTGGTGTCAAAATTTCGAATCTAACTGGTGTAGATCCATCAAAAAGCCACTGAAGTAAACAGACCTCTGTGATTTACACCAGGAAGAAAGTTGGCCAAAGTATATTATGCACACTTTGCACCTGCATCAATAACTACACAGGATACATTTTACTGGAGACAGAGCACCAGTATCTTTGTGATCTAGTTTCTTCAAGTACAGACACTTGGTTATATCCAATTATTTTTCCAATCTGTGAAGTGGTTTTAAGTTTCCTTTTATTAAAACTATCATTTAAAATAAGTAACTAAGGTTTAATTAAAATTAATTATAATTAAAGGTATAACTGATTATATGTTAATAACCAATTATATATTAATTATAATTAAGTAAATTAGGTAGGAAATCAATTTATGCAATGCTTAAAACTACTTTTAATTGTTATCTTCCTTGGAGGCCCTTTGGAGCAGCTCAGTATCACAGCTAACTGGACATCTGACAGCCCAGGAAGATGCATTTAAAGATAATCTTTTGAATTTGGAAACAGCCAGGCAATTTTGATTGACACAGAGACTACTTTTAAGAAGCCAAATTTCAATTAAACTGTCTCTGCTGATTGCCCTCACAGTCTGTCTGGAATATTAAATTCATAGTTGCAATATTCTCTCAAATTTTAGGCTTCATTTGCAAGCCAATTTTAAATCTCTCTCCATAACATGCACTCCTTTTGGGCTGTGTTATTATCACTCCATATTCCATGCTCTTCCAGTGTTATCCTTCCGCTATGTATTCTCCTGCATCTCCTCACCCTTCCAGTCTTTTCTCTTTCAGCCTGTCATCCCTTGTCTCCCCCAGTTTCTATGTCCCCTTTTACTCCACCTCCCTCATTGCAGTTTATCAGCCCCATCATCATCGTCTCCCAAATACACCCCAAGAGTAGACTTCCTATGACATGACACAGGACACTCCTACTATCTTCCTCAAAACCCTATCTTGTCCCCCTGCTCCCATTCATCACAAACACTGTCCCCTGCCCCTTTCTTATCAGCCCACAAAAAACACCTTTCTTCACCCACCCAATCTCCAATCTAAGGCTAGAAACAGACATTGTAACTGGGTGTCCTCCAGTGGTCATACTATGCCCATCCTCCTACCTGGGTAGGAGGCAATGCCCTCTCATCTGCCATGCCTTGATTTTTGAGTTAATATTTTAGGAGGCTTCCTGGAGGGGATCAGAGTTCAGCTGTTGATGTTTTACTCTACCGGGCTCAGCAGTAGCAGGAATCCTGGTTTTCTGATTTTTAAAACAATCCCCAATTTTTGGTTTAAAAAAGTCACCCCAAATCCACATTTTTCCATGATTTAAATGAAACATCACTAACATACATATACATTAGTGGTGTTTCTTTACATAGTGTAAATATAACTCTTCTGTCAGGCCCTGCCTGATCATGTGATGATCACGGATCTGGGTTTTCCATTTCCCATGGAAAAAATGGATTTTAGCTTTTATGCACACACATATATACATACATACATATACATATATATTAGTGGGTGTTTCTTTTACATCATGGGAAAATGTGGATTTGGGGTTGCTTTTTTTTTTTAACCGAAAATTGGATTTTTTTTTTAAATCAGAGAAAACCAAGATCCCTGATCATCAGGCTGCCAGTTTATTTAGCCCATGTCAGGTTCTGTCTCTCTCCCCATCAGTGTCTCCTTGAGCTGGTCCCCCGGCCCTGTCTTTCTCTGATCTAAACTGTAGCCTCCCCCATGGGCTTCAGCCTGCCTCACTCCAATCAGGGCCACTGGGAGTTATAAACAAAACAAGTAGCAAAAACTAAATAAAACTAGACCCCTACCAGGTTAACATAAGTAGTCTTTAATAGAAAGCTCTATCCCTCCAGGTGTGCCAGGCCTGCCCATAAACAAGTCTTTAGTCCCTTGAGTGTACTCAATCTCTCTGCCAGCAGAAGCTCCTCCTCCTAGGCACCTTGCAGGGCTTTTAGTTCACTCCGTCTACCCAGAAGGGCTTTTTCCTTCTCCACCACCAGACCAGCCAACTCCCCTGCTAATTTCCCCATCAGCTGCTCAGTGTTCTGCAACCAGCCATTTGCAGGCAAGGCCCTGCAAGACCCACAACCTGCTGGCTCTCATTGGGCAGTCTGTTCTCACCTGCAGCAAGCAGCTTGCCCCTTTTTGTTAAGCTGGGCATCCTGGCAGCTGGGAGCTCTGCTGCTCTGGTAAAAACTGGCCTTTGCTGCAGGTAATTACCCTCCGCCTCAGACTACAAGAGTTCTAGTCTTAAAGGGGATTTTCTGATTTTTCCTTCCTTGATCTCTTTTCCGCATAACAGGGTTAGGGCTCCCTGTTACAGACGTCACCAAATGAAGTGGTATCATTATGCCCCTTAAAATCCATGATTTATCCATGCCTTGAGCTGGGCGCAGGATTCTTGTCCTCATACCTCTAAAATGATCAATAAGAACTAGTGAAGGTCAAGGGAAGAGCAACAAGAATGATTAGTAGTATGGAGGGGTTTCTATATGAGGACAGACTAAAGAGGCTAGGCCTGTTCAGTTTAGAAAAGAGACACTTAAGGGGGCAAATGATAAGAGTTTACAAAACATAAATGGTGAAGAGAAACTAAATAGGGATTTATTATTTACTATCACTCGCACTACAAGAACTATGGGTCACAAAATGAAACTCCTAGGGAGTAAGTTTAAAACCAATAAAAAGAAGTTCTTTTTCACCCAGTAGGTGTGTCTACACAAGACACTACACTGCCATAGTGACAAGCTAAGGTGACATATCTCAGTGCTATGGCAATGTGGCATCAATGGGCATGAACCATGATGCCAACACTATTGTGCAGTAGCATTAGCAACGACCCGTGCGGTGCTGGGACTGCACAGTAATAGCAATTAGTGCACGGTCATTTAGTAATTGCTTAAGTAGCAGCTGTGCAGTGTGGTGCACATGTAGATGTGCCTAGTGTGCAATTAAAATATGGAACTCATTGCCACCAGATGTTGTAGAAGGTGACAGTTTAGCAAGATTAAAAGAGGGATTGGACAAATACTAGGGGGAAAAAGGGGCAACAATAGCTGTTGAGCACAGGAGTTAGTGATACAGCCTCTGAATCAGAACTTCCAAACCTTAAATGCTAGATGGTTCACTTAATTTGGTGAAAGACATTACCCAATGTCCCACTCATGGATGCTGCAGGACAACAAGCCATTTGTTCTCTTGGGCCTTGAGAGGCCTGGTCCTGTGTGCCCCAGGGATCCCCGTGCAGGATTGGGCCTCTCAAGCCCTGAAAGAACCTGGAGGTGCATCTCTGAACATGGGAAAGCTGGGCAGGTTTCCCAGGATTTCAAGGATCTGACCCTGTGTGGGTACACAGGATCAGGGCCCTCAAGCTCCCAAAAGCACCTGCCCAGGACAGCTGATGAACACAGGCAGCTTAGGGCTGCTGCACTCTTCCCCCATAAAATAAAAACAGATGTCTGCTGCTAAGCAGCAGCACAAATTGATACCACATTTATCATGGCTACAAATCTGGGTCATCTGTGGCATAACAGTATAGCTGGCTTGTTTTTTTGCCATTTGTGCCACCATAAAAAGTTTAATGGTGGCACAAAGGTGATGTCTGTTTCCATCCTAAGTTTCCTTCTCTATTTTTACCATGTTCTCCATCCCAACCCTTTGCCTATTTGCACTCATCCCCACCGATTTCAGTGAACTTACACTGTCGTCTACTGATATCACAGAGATGTCACTCAACCCTGTCAAGTATAAGAGAGCAGTTGGGAAAGGGGTTGCATCTCTTATGCCTCCTCATTCCCCAATGGAGGGCTATGGCTAAAATAGTACACTTTTATGGCATCCCCTATGCATTTCTAGTAGAAATGTCTAGTCTCTAGTTATGTCAGCCCAAGAGTTTCCCTGGTTCTCTAAGTGTACCATTCTGTGCAATTTCTGTTCTTTTGGGAAAGCTTTGGGCCTTGTTACACAGTCGTTTTACACAGGACCTTGTTACACAGTAATTTTAGGTGGCTTCTGGAGCTCTTAACCCTTGGATTGGCTGCATGTTAACACCTTGCACGTGGCTTAAAGTACTCACTGTTTGGCTTAAAGTTACACCACTCCAGGGGAGGAATCTCTCTAATCTGCCTAATTTCGCTTCTTATCTATTAAGGTATAGCCACTTCCCACAGCTATTCCACCCAAGTTGAAGCCCTCCAGCATCCCTGCTGGAACAGCATGGAGGGTGGTGGGGATTCTGGAGGGAAAAAAGGATCAGGCCTCTCGGAGCTCAAGCAGTGAGCTTGTTTGGGCAGCAGTGAGAGGCACCGCACCCACCAGGTGCTCTGGGGCTGTCACACTGGCTTTGCTAGTAGACGCACTGAGCTGGTCCTGCCCCTAATGTATTTCTTGGCATTGCAGCCAATGGCAATAAACACAACAAACTAAAAAACAAAACCACGCACAGTGTGAAGAAACGTGTGGCTGACAGCACTGACTTGGTTCATACTAAGAAATGCTTTATATACAGGCTCCTGGTCCTGCCCCTGCTCACCAAGCCATTAGTGGCAAGTCACAGCTGTGCATGATTGCTCCACTAAGCCAAACAACACTAAGCCAATTAACATTTGTTCAGTTTACAGCATAAGGTGTAACAAGGCCCTAAGAGATGCTGTGTCATTGCTACAACACCAGCTATGCTGACAAACCCATACTCTTGAATTAACACCCTGGTCTGTCAGTGAACAGGAGAGGTGCAACTGGCCTGGTCCTGCGCTTTAAGTGTTCTTCAGGGTTGAAGCACTTGAAGCTCCAGTTGAATTTGTCATTATTCCCCATGGGCTGCACAGTAACATAACTTCAAATTGACAGAACATGACAGTGAACATGAAATCAATGCCAGATGTGCCTAGGCATTTCAGAGCTTCATATACCTATCTGGAAAAAAAAGCACAGGGGGCAGTGTTGGGCTGAAACTTATTCAAGCCCTACTTCTCCGTGGGCAAGGAGAACTCTGTGATTAACCACCGGCACTCGTCCGCCAAAGAGTCAGAAGCTTTATTGACTACAAAACATCTACTATGCACAAAGCAATTCATCAGCTGGGACTGCCAGAATACAAGTAGTCAACTTTACTGGGACTGCCAGAATATAAGCAGACAGTTATCAAAGACTGAGCACGTTAATGTGACTCTTCACCACTTCACAGTCTGTCTAGAGTTGTTATGCAGGACTTATTTCCCACAGCCGGTCGCCCTGGGAAAGTTTTCTGGGTTGCGCCGCTCCCATCCAAAGACTTGATCTTTCCTTAGAAATCCATGCGGCCCTCTCTCTCTCGGAAACCCATACAGCAAACAGTGAACAGCAAACAGTGACTTCACTTGCTTAGGCTATTTAACCCTTTAGTGACATCACCATCATTAATGCTAGCTAAGCAGATAATAATATTTTAACTAATAGGTTCTAAGTTAGATGATAGCATATCCTTACACGCTTGGTATATTTTTCTGTTATGTTTCCTGTTCTTACATTTAATTAGTCCCAATGGTCAACACAGTATAGTCCTATTGTTCTGTACTAAATGTGCAGTCAGCGTTTTACTGGGGTTAGCTTCAGGCCACAGTCATTACCAATTCTGAACCATCTCAAAAAGGCTTCTGGGAGTTCGGTCAACCTGACATGACCAAATTTAATTTTCCTTGCAACAGGCAGAACTTCTAAAGTGACAAGACTTTGCAAATATAATGGTAGTTATTCAAGCTGAAACTGTTAAGGCTGTGGCTAAAGACATATGGGAACCAAGATTCCCATCTTTTTCACAGGTCCTAGCCTGTGACCACTTAACAGCTCTACCCAGCTCAAAACTTAACCAGTTCAACCTCTATCTATTCAAGGTACACATTTACCCTCTTCCCATGCTCCCCTTTGTTTCCCGTGCTCTCTGAGCATACCAATCTTAAACAGTTTTATCCTCACCACATCACTTAGAGGTAGGAAAGAAGGATCATTCCCATTCAAAAAGAAAACCCTAAGGAGAGTTAAGGCACAGAGAGATTAATCAACTTGCTGAATGTAACCCAGAAAATCTGAGGCAAAGCAGAGACTTGACTCCAGGTCCCCCTTGTTCTGGACTACTGCACTAACAACTGGACCGTCATTCCTCTCATTGAACTGTCATTTTCACAAAGAATAATGATGTTTATAAATATTGTAGTCATGTTACTACAGTATAATGAAATAAAATTGATGCTTCAAGTTATTTTTTGTAGAATACCTTATCTTCTGCACATGGCATTATTTTAATTTATACTAGTCAATGCCACCAATTCTTTTCCAAAAGAAAAGAAAGCTATAGTAGTCAGAAAAGATGGGTCGTACATATGGCACTGAACTAAATTTGTAGATCTACCACACACTGCTTGTAAAAACTCAAGCAAGTCACCTAATTTTAGGTGCCAAAACTTGACACACTTTAACGGAAAATTTTACAGTTGGAGCTCCCATTTTTCAGAAACCTTTAAGAAATCTATAAAGAATCATCATCAGAATATCTAAAAATGCAAACATCCCAAATCATAGGTCCCTAATAAAAATCATTTCTCCACCTCCATTCCCCCTCTATAAATGAAGGTGTTTCCCTCCTCCCCACCACCTCCCTCTGCATTATTTATATGTTTTGTTTTTACAAAGTCACTCTTAGGAAGTGCTTCCATCCAATTTTCTACAGGAGGATTAATTTGGTCCTCTATTTCCAAATGCATTTTACACTTAGTGGCAAACACTTATTTCATAGGCAAGACAAATAGTACATCTGAAAGAGCATGGATTATCCATTAATGCTGTGGTTTTCTTTAGTTTTACTCTTTCATTATTGTAGTGTTTTGATAAACATTGATATTTGCATTTCAAGCAAAGACAATTCACCAAAAGACACAAGTTTAAACTAACAGAAATCCTTCTCTCTTGGTAATTAGTTTCCCACTTCTCCTATACCATGTTATGTCAATGGCCAAATCTACAATCTTTACCCAGGCAAAACCTCCATTAATACATTTGGTTTGTCATAATCAGTTATGAAAAAGTAGTTAGATCAGGTTATAGTTTTCTGACATTATTAGGTGGAAAAGGAGATGGATTATATGGAAAAAGCATTCATCATAAATCAAAACCATCTGTAACAAATAGCTATATCAAGGAAACATTCATGATTACCAAAGGTAAACTGATTTTTTTAATTAATGTCTCAAGTCCACTTTGGCATTATTATTGAACAAAGAGGATTCTTATTTTTTCACCATTAAGACTGTTTTTTTCTCCCCTTCTCTACCCATTAATGTATCCTACTGTTTTAACTGTCAGCTGGTCAATAAATAGCCTTCAGTAGTTTCATCCCAAAACCGTTTATGTTGACTATATTAATAAAAGTTCAGACTATTTACTGAAAAACACTGTCATGAAATATGGGGCCTTCTGAACATCCTTCTGCTCTGATCTTCCCTACTCAGATGTCATACAAGGGAACTGCTTATACACTGACAGGGAAAGGACTTGTTTTGTTTCTTCAACAAGACTAATCCTGGTACAGAAATACTGTAAGGCAGCTTTTCTCATTCCTAGAATTGCATTTCCCTATGGCAGTATCTGCATATTCATAGACACCAGCTTGACATTCAATAGTAGCTTGTCCACTATCTTAATAAGACAATATAATAATCAATATTGATTAATTAGCCAGTAGAATATCATACACTAGCACAATTTATACCACTGCTGATATATCACTCTGAACCCCCAAAACTTTGATCCCAAATCAAATCATCCATGTGTTTACAGGAAAAGGCGCAGCCTATGGTGATATCAAAACCCAGTTAGCAGCATAGTTCTGTTTCTTCAATTAAAAGTCCTCATCCAGAATATGAGGCTGTGGAGGAAAAAACCTGCAAATAGCCATAAAGGTGGTCAAAATTTTCTATCAGATCTGCTTCTCAACAGAAAATATGGGTGGAGTTATTTTTAATTAAACAATAGTTGTCCCGCAAAAAGTGTCAGCATTTTGTTGGAATTTGTATACAAATACAATACACCCATACACATAACCCCCATATATGTATATGCACCTCTGTATATGTATACATGCACACACACATTTGCATACAAACTTAATCACACATATGCACAGTACTATGTGTATGTGTATCCATCCAACATATTATATATGTATTATTATACAACATATATTTGTAATATAGAATTGTATACTATAATTTATAATATATATATTATACACATATATATACACACATATATATACATACACACACACACACATTTACAATTCTATATTGTACACGTGCGTTTACATATATGTTTATAGTTGAACACCTAAATTACATCTTGCGTGATGTCTCACTACCAGGCACTCCCCTAATGCATTTAAAAAGGGGAAATACTGTCCATCATGGGACCAGTAATATATCCAGGGCACCTTAGAGAGGAAAACAGGAGCATAAGGTAATACAATAGGGATTATAACAGAACAATACTTTGGGGCTTTACTTCAAAATCGTCAGTATTCTATTTCTAGCTAAAGAAAAACAATGAAATTATCCACAGAAAAATAAAGCATTTTCTTATTAGCTGTCAGTCACATCAGATGGTATGGCTATTGTGTAAATTTTAATGGAGTAAGATAGGGAATCAAAGTTTTAACATCGCCATACTAGATGTCCTAGTTTGGGATCCAGAAATAAGATTTCATCCCGTTTAGAACCAATGCAAATAATAACCAATAAAAACATTTTAAACAAGACTAATCGTATTAGAGATACAAAAGAAGAAAAGAAAAAGCTATTGAAACTGTTGTGGTCAGGACCGCATAGATTTCCAGAAATTATCACATTCAGAGCTATTCTTATAGATTCCACAAAAAGCTAATTTTAGTAGCAAAATACTAGCTTTGGAAACTTAAAATGTAAAACACAGTCTAAAGGTATAATACCAGGACTGTTTTCTCCTTGCTTACTGCACTGAAGTAATTAATTTATAACTGAAAATTTTAGGAAGTCCAATATTTGTGGAAGAAGTTGATAATCTTTCGCCCACAGTCTGAGCTGCAAAATTGCAAGTAAAAACTCACAATTTCTTATTCTACGTGCATTTTGTGTGAGCTGAAAATCTTTATCTGCATTTAAACCTGATCCAATGAAATTATACAGTAGATCACACTTAGCTAAATACTACATAAAGAATGCAATTTTCTCAAAGTCTTCTAAATGTATATATGCTGAAATAATCTGGTTAAAGAAATAAACTTAAAATATACCAGAGAGTACAGAAAACGTAATACATGCTGTTGCTTTGAAATGAGTAGATCCATTAAGCAAACGCACTTTTATGTACCAAATCAATTTCAGCAGGATAATGCAGACATCCTAAATGAATATCTGTGAAAGAAATAATCTAGCAATCAGTATTTATAGGTTTATGTACAACTGACTTGGGCCAGAAACTCAGCATGTCTACGCAAAAGAAATTAAAACAAATACCCTAAGATTTTCTTGGTACATAAATAAAAGAGAAGCAGGAAAGAAATGGTGGGCTATATATATAATCAAGGTGTAGCTCAGAAACTAAATACTTTGCCTCCATTTGCAGTAAGAATCCTGTTGGCAATAAAGACAGGATGGCAAGTGGAATGAAGACTTGAAAATAGAAATGACTACATTGAAATGGAAACAATGTCCATCCAGGACTTATGAAAATGGCATGTGAAACTATACGTCTTATAGCAAGATTTCTTAATAAATTCATTAAGAGAGTTATAGTTGAACACACACATACGATGTGTCAATAGTGTGATGCTGATGCAAAACAATGCAAATGTCATTCTAGGATGTCTTAGCAGATTTGTCCCTGTGGTGAGGTGGGTTTCCCTCAGGCCAGCTGTCACCGGCCTCCCACCTGCCTCTGGGCACGCCACCCGCCTGTCTCACTCACCACGACTTGTTGGAAAATTAATAAGTTGTTAAATAAGGTGGGAGGCTGCCCATTTCTTGCCCCGATGGCAGGGGGAGCTATCTCTGGCTCCATTCCTCCCCTACACCACAGGCCAGGCCTCACAGATGGCATCCAGATGTTAACAGCCACACCAGCCCCACACTAGGCTCCAGAATCCTCCTGGCAGGACCCTCCTTTGATCCCTCCACTCAGGCAGCCTACGCCACCTTCATTTTGGCTGCTGAGCTCCTTTTAGCTGGCTCCCCTCTCGGGCATGGTCTCCCACTCAGGACCTTCGACCATACACAGACCCTGGCCTCACCTCCAAGGCCAGGTGGGGTCCCAGGCCCACGACTCTGGGTGCCCTTCGTGGTGGGCGCCTGACCTTTTTGACCTTCTTGGTCCTGGCCCCAGCATGGACCAGTCAAGGAGGCACTCTACTCCCGGCCTCACTAGTCCCACATTCTCTCTGGGTCCACCTTCATGGATGTGGGGAGTTGGGGTACCTCACACCATGACTGGTGCTCCAAGGTCTCACAGGGGACTCTCACTCCCTGCATGGGGCAGCAGGTCGCGGTGCTACTTCGGATCTCACATTCGACCCCCACTCAGCCTCCCAGCAGTGGAGGACTTACCAGGGTCAGGACTCGCCTCTCTCGCTTGGGGACTGATTCCCCTTCACTCGGCCCCTGGCCCAAACCTCGGCCTCAGGTGTCCAAAGACTTACCTGGGCCTACTCCCCTTGCTTGGGGCTCCACAACTCCGCCCCCTCACTTGGGGCTACAGATCTCAACCCCCTTTACTGGGGCTGCCCCCTCAATGGGGTCCTAATTTCCGTGCCCTCACTTGGGGCTCCAGACCACCCCCTCACTCGGGGCCATGGGGTTTGCTCCCTGGTGGGCTCAGCTGGCCACAGCCATGCCTGGCCCCAACTACCTCTGATGGTATGCAAACCCACCCGAAGGTGAGGGCTAAGGTTAAGGCACCCCTACCCACCTTTCACCAGGGTGATAACTGGCCTGGCATTTGCTGGGGGCTCCTGCACCACTGAGGCCACCCACTTCTGGCAGGGTGCAGTTTTAGGTCATGCCCAGGACCTGGAGCCTCGTGACCATCCCCTACAGTTCCTCCTTACCTCCAAATGATACTAGCAGCCCTGCAGCCAGGCAACATTGTTGCCTGGCCCTCCAGCAGCAAAAAAAAATGCCCTGTTTATATGGGCAGCCCTAGATCCAAAATGGCCGCCCTCATCAGGCACTTGCCGGTTGCTAGCTTCAGGCCCTTAAAGTGGCAGGCACCTACAGTGCCCTGCCACAGTCCCATGTAATTCTTCCATTTGCTTGGTGCTAGTTAGAAATCAGTTGTATCCAGTCTGGAAACCACAAATTAAGAGAGATGAAGACAAACTGGAGACAGAACAAAGGACAACAACAAAAATTAGATGTTTGGAAAACAGGATCTATGAAGGTGAAGAAATTGTGTTTCTTTAGCCTAGAACATCGGTGCTAAACCTCCAGCCTGTGGGCCAGATTCAGCCCATAAAGCCATATTATTTAGCCATCAGGGCTTTCCACAGGTCTGGAAATTTGTCTCTGGGAAGCACTGGCATTGCTCACCTGCTGCAAATCTCCAGACCCACGGGGAGCCCTGGGCCCTGCACGTTGGATCTGGCACCCAATTCCAGAATGCAAGGATGTGGGGGCAGTGTCAGACCCTGTCTTAGTGGGGTGGGACCAGGAGGGACCACAGGACCTAATCCTGATGCACAGGGAGGCAGAAAGGGGTGGTGCCAAGCCCCTGGGATACAATCCCAGCACACAGGGAAGGGAGTGGGTGGTGCTGGGCCCCCAGGACCCAATCCAACCTATAGACTGTGCATTATTCATCTGGCCCATAGGGCCAAACGGTTGAGCACCACTGGTCTAGAAAACTGGTTTAAAACCTCAGGTGATTCTTTGCCAGGGGGTACGTGCCTATATTTTAATAATGACAGTGGAGCTACTGATTTGCAAACGCATAGTAATGGCATTGGTTTAGGTTGTAGCCGTGTTAGTCTAAGGATATAGGCAGACAAGTTTCCTTGGGTGAATTTGATATCTTTTATTAGACCAACCCAAATGGTTGGAGAATAGTTATTAAGCAAGCTTTCGGGTTCAAAAACCCTTCGTCAGGCTAAGGAAGCTGCAGCAGTTGGCGTGTGCTCTTCCTGGATGGAATGAAAAGTAAACAAGCCAGGGGCTGGGCTGGGCTGGGCTGGGCTGGGCTGGGGAGTCCGTTGCTAGGCAGATTGTAATGTATCAAAAATCCAATGTCTATGTTTAGTCCATGATCTCTAGTATCCAGCAGGTTGATGAAATGGAGCTCATAGGCTCGTCTCTGGGAAGTGTTGTGTAAGTCTCCCTTGAGGATCAGGACTGAGAGATTGGAGAGAGAGTGGCCCTTCTGTGAGAAATGTGCCCCCAGTGGTAATTGAGTGTTTCTGTCTTTGATGGATTTCCGGTGTGCGTTCATTCTGGTGCGCGGTTGTTGTCTGGCCTCTCCTACATATCTTCCATCAGGGCATTTGGTGCATTGGATGAGGTATATTACATTTCTGGAGGTGCAGCTGTAAGATCCTGGAATGCTGATGGCTCTGCTATGGGGTGTAGTAATAGTGGGGGTGGTGGAGATGTGTGGGCAGGTTTTGCATTTCTTGTCCTGGCACGGCCTGGATCCTTTTGGTGTGTTCTGGAACCTCGCCAACCTCATCACCAGAAGCAAACTTCCTCAACCCCAGAACACACCAAAAGGATCCAGACCGTGCCATGACAAGAAATGCAAAACCTGCCCCCACATCTCCACCACCCCCACTATTACTACACCCCACAACAGAGCCATCAGCATCCCAGGATCTTACAGCTGCACCTCCAGAAATGTAATATACCTCATCCAATGCACCAAATGCCCTGATGGAAGATATGTAGGAGAGACCAGACAACAACTGCGCACCAGAATGAACGCACACCGGAAATCCATCAAAGAC
>NW_005841908.1:1643866-1649855 GCF_000455745.1 Alligator sinensis
AAGGTGGAGAACCTTGCATTTTTCGGTGTTAAACACCATCAGGTTCTTGTCCGCCCATTTCCTGAGCCTGTCAAGGTCAGCCTGAATCACCCTCCTGTCCTCAGGTGTTGATGCTTTACCCCAGAGTTTGGTGTCATTGGCGAACTCAGCCAGTCCACATCATTAATGAAAATGTTAAATAGTATAGGCCCAAGGACAGAGCCTTGAGGGACTCCACTGGTCACAGCACACCACAACGATTGACTTCCATCAACCACCACCCTCTGGGTCCTACCACGAAGCCAATTCCCCAGCCGGAGGATCATTGTGAGGCTGAGGCCACAGTTAGCCAGTTTTGCCAAGAGGTGATCATGGGATACCAGATTGAAGGCTTTTTTAAAGTCAAGATATATGACATCAATCTCTTCCCCCTTGTCCAAGTGATAGGTCATGTGGTTGTAAAAGGAAATAAGATTAGTCAAGCAAGACCTACCCACAACAAAGCCGTGCTGGCTATCTCTTAGGATGTTGCCATCAGCCAGTCTGTTAAGAATGGCCCCTTTGATAATCTTTTCTAAGACCTTCACTGGGATAGGGGTCAGGCTGAGGGACCTATAGTTTGCCAAATCTACTTTCCTCCCTTTCTTGAAGATAGGCACCACATTGGCCTTCTTCCAATTTTGGGCACTTCACCAGAGCACCAGGAGTTCTTGAAGATCCATGCCAGGGGCTGAGCTATGATGCTTGCCAGCTCCTTGAGTACCCTGGGGTGTAAACTGTCAAGGTCAGCTGGCTTGAAGGTATCCAGCCTCTCAAGGTGTGCCTTCACGGGGTCAGCAGTGATGGAGGGTAAGGAATCTCCCTCACCCAGGCCTACCTCTCCCATAATGGGCAGGGGCGTCCCATGGGTCTGGTGAAAGACCGATGCAAAGTACCCATTTAGCAAGTTGGCTTTTTCTTGGGCATTGGTTATCAGTTGTCCCATCTAACTGATTTAGCAGGGGTCCAATGTTGCCCTTACTTTTCCTCCAACTCCACACATATCTAAAAAAGGACTTTTTATTGTCCTTGATACTTGTAGCCAGTTGGAGTTCTGTCGCAGATGTGGCTTTCCTGGTTCACTCCCTGCAGGTCTGGACCAGTGCAGAGTATTCTTCCTTGGCGGTGGATCCAATTCTCCATCCTTTGTAGGTCTTTAGATTGAATATTAGTGCAAACTTTCCAAATATAAACACAGTGAAGTGATGGAAGAAGATATCTCCCAAATGATTTAAGGGTTCCTCTTTGGATGTTTGCATAAACTTTCTGTGACTAGTGTCTGCTCAGTCCTCTAGGTATCTCACAATGCACCATTCTTCACTCCCCCATCCCATCCAAACCCTCCCATGACAACTGGCTACTCTGGTACTGCTCAGGTGGGTGGGAGGGTGTCCCTGCTTCTGCAAAAGGAACAATTAATGGGACAATTCACATTGACCAAGGACGTACCAGAAGTGGTACAGTCACCCACCCTAGTGATCTTCAAAAAGTGTCTTGACACCCACCTTGCTCAGGTCATCTGACCCCAGCAGTCTTTCCTGCCCAGGTGAGGGGGGGCTGTACCCAATGATCTTGTAATGTCCCTTCCAGTCCCTAACATCTATGAACCTATGAATTAACAATAATTCTATAGTATAAAGGGTCCATTGTGCAGTGACTTAGTTTTCCCTCACTCAGCAACTGACAAGTGTTTCCCACTAAAGGAGCACCTACCACCCACCAACCTCACGCTGTAGGAATTGAAATTAAGCATCTTTCTAGTGAAAGTCTTTTTAAAGCTGCAGCCTGAGGCAGAGAGATTAGGCAAGGTCTGGAATATGCATCCCCCTGGGAATGTAGAAGCAGAGGTCCAGGCAGCAGGCTACCCCTCCCCTTCCCTTCCCCCATCTGCCAGTTAAGGTCTCCCTTCCCTGCTAGGAAAATACTGGGTGCCACAGCAAGACATACAGGGCTGGGTACTCACGCCTACCCCATGGTGGCAGTTTGACAGTAGTGCCATGCCTAACGGTGACTGTTCTACTTAGAAGCCTTGGCTATATGAGCGTAGACACCTCTGAACAGTGACAGTTGTGAACTGGTTTCCATCTGGAATGATTTAATTGTTGTGTGTCCACAACCATAGGATTACAAGAACAAAATTTATTTTAAGATAATAAATAATGCTGTGTTGATGTCATTACAGCATGACATTCTGAACCAAATTCTGATTTTCATTACATCAGAGTAACTCCACTGACTTACAGCCTGGTTAAGCAGAAGAGTGAAACATAAACTTTAGCCTGCCCTGTTCAAAACAACACTTAAACATACGTTTATCTTCAATGTTTTCTGAAGTCTTATTTTTCCAATAGGGCATGAGCAAGTGATTAAGTGCTATTCTGAATCAAGATGCTTTCTGGATTTAGGGCCTTGAGCTTTCATGGAAATATCAAGGGCAGAATTTGGCAAAATAGTTTTACTATCTTAAGTGCTCCATCTTAAGTGATGTTACGAAACTTTGGTATCAAAAGTAGAAGTGCAAGTAGAATCAGTAGCTGTGCCTTCACAATGCTGTTATGATGTAAGGCTATGATAGCACAGCAAATTCAATGAATGCCCACAGTGATGCCAACCATTTATGATACTACATATTAATATTCATGATAGATCAAAAATACAGTTGCTGTGTGAAAACAGAATTGTGTCAACATAGCTTATATTGCCATTCACAAAAGGAAGAGAGCCAACAGAGACGCACAACCACACAATCCCTTCACTGTTGTCATAAGAAAATATGACTAAACACACTTCTCCAACTCCCCTGGATGAGATGTCAGTTGCATAGTGTGTATTGAGGATGAGTCTTCATATTTACAAGCTTGTTAAAATAATGGAGCACTTCAGTAGGAACAAATAAAAAATATGGGAAAGAACCTACTGACAAACAGGGATGAGAAATATGTAGAAAATGGCATATTGCTGTATATCTAAATTCCTGTTGTCAGATTTTTCCTAAGTGTTGTTTTTTAATCAACATTGTAGGTTCTGTTCTGAATCATCTGGAAGACTGCTTTGGGTGGGTTTTTTTCATTTTTTGATAGAACTGAATGTCCCCAAAGAATGATAAAACTGCCACGATGATCTGCTAATATTTTTACAAGAAACTGACAAAAGAGTCCCCCTTAACCCATGTGTGGGAGATAGCCAGTAAGTACAATATCTGCCACTCATCCCTGCTTCTCATCAATCATACGCACTTCTGGGACATAGGGGTTTTTCAGAATCAAACGAAAATCCTTTCTTCAGGATGAAAACACAAGGAGGTGGTGGCAACTTGCGCACTCTTGCATCTGAAATAAATTTGCTGCAAATTCCTCTAAATGAAACTGCATACATTAGTAGTACAGCACAGTACTGCACTTATGTATTGAGAGATGTTGTGGAGGGGAGGGGCAAGAGATATTTATCTTAAATGGTTGGGGTAACCGCTAGGCCTGTGCCAAGTGGCTAATATTCACTTTCGATTCAGATTCAGCTGATTCAGGGGACAGAGATTCAATTCAGTGAATTGAATCATTGTCCCAAATCAATTTGGCCGAATCTGATCCAGAGATTCGGCTACTGCCAAATCAGCTGAATCTCCGATTCACACAGGCCCCATCCCCCGCCTGCTCTCAATGGCTGTCCTGCCTGCCCCAGCTCCTTTTTTTAAAGGGCCAGGAGCTGGGGCAGGTGTGGCAGCCATGGGAGGGCTGGGAAAGCAGGAGGGGGTCAGGGGGTGCTCAGGGGAACTAGGGGAGCAGGCAGGGGATGGGGCCTGGCAGGGGTCCCCCATGGTCCCCCTCCCCTTATTATCAACATGGAGTCTGGGTCCAACTCCCTTCTGCAGCAAGTGAGGACTGCCCAAATTGCCGAAGCTCTCCGAATCTTTTCTGAATTGATTCAGAGAGCTTTGAATCAATTCGGACCTTTTAATTGGCCCCCTGATTCAATTCAGATGCGGAGATTCGGCCACCGAATCGAGCCAAATCTCCTCCAAATTGAATCAGCACCTAAAGCTTTGCACAGCCCTAGTAACACCAGAGAAATGAAAACACCTGCTGTTTAAATTATTTACTGTATTTGAACGTCCCCAAGGTGCTCTTCAGCATTTTTCTGAATCCTAGAGATAAACTACCCAGCAGGGTAGATTAGCCATATCCAGCAAAGGGTGAACTCTACAAAATGCAAAGGAATTGCTCAAGCCCTTTGTTAAGTTTAATGGCAGACTAACAAGAAGCTTCTCCCCAGCATCTTGCTACAGAAGTGACTTGGCTCCTAAGACTGAAACCAGGAGATAAATAAAAGTTTGAGATAGTAGGTGATGCATGCTGGAGATAAGCTAGAATTTTAAATTTAATGTAGAAAATTAGAAAAAGACCCCCCCCCCCCCAAAAAATAAACAAGCAATCGTGCTTTGGGCAAGTCCATATAGGTATTCATCACAGGTAACAACTGCTTACATGAAATATGGCTTTTCAACAACATCTAACCAAAAGTCTCTGAAATGTAAAGAAACATCACATCTCCAAGAAGCAAAACACTAGAAATGATACTGCCTCATTTATAAACGCAGTTATGATAATGCCAAAAGCACCCAGCCAAGATCAGATTGGAAGAGAGTCTCTGTCCTGATGATTTTGCATTCTAGGAGAGCAAGAGGTATAAGGGGGAAAGAAGGACCATTATCCTTGATTTATAGATCTGAAGGTGAGAGGGCTTGTAAGAGGTTACTTCAGAAATCTGTGTGGGAGAGCCAGTATTGAACACACATATTAGACCCACACTTTAACTGCAACATAATCTTTCCTCCCATGAAGGTTATTCTATTACCTTCTCATGACAGGATGGGGTGGAATTTTCAAAAGTACTCTACATTTGTGTAAGTATGCTGCCATTAAAGTTGGTTATAAATCTCATGTAGTGCAATGAGGGTAGAGCAAGGTTGATACTGAATTCTTCTGAAATTCCCACCATAAAATTTGAGCCAATCTTAATGTCTACAGTAAAACAGTAAACCTCTCAAAGTTTAAAGGGATAAGAAAGACAGTGCTGTTGGCTGGGGATGCATCTCAATAGCCTAAAGAGGAGATTTAAATTGCTTAATTACTATTGTTGTGATGCAAAAAAGGAGTTTCCCACAAGGCATACAAGAAACTTAATTTAATGATTTAACCATTGTTAATAAAAGTAGAAGTGTCTTCTAGCAAAGGTATAATCATTATAACCTTAGAGCTTACTTACATTTGCAATCCATGCAAAAAAAGTTGGCAAATTGTGTATTTGAGTTGACTTAATGTTATTGTGAATCCTCAATAGATGGTGCTATTATCTAAGTGAATATCTCAACTGATTATGCAAAGGAGTTAATGGCAAACATGTTTGGGAACTGTTTGTTGACCATCATCTTTCTCAAAACAGGATTTCCACTTGATTTCTTGCGAATTCTTGAATTCAATTGTACTCAGTGAAAAAGGTCTTACAGGCAGGTTAAACACCACTATTAAAAGAAAACTGTTTTAAAAATAATAATTATAGCATTCAAAGTGATTAGTAGTCAGACCTCAGACACTTTTATTAACAAAAGAAAACTGGAAATGTGATCTACAGAAAATATCATGGCTTTTCCCACTATTTTTTCCAGGATTTTGAAATGCTCTGACACTTTCTCCTAATAAAAAAGTGAAAGTTTTATTTCACAAAATAGTTAAATCGTTATGTTATCATCCCACAAACTTTCAAGGATGCATCTCACAATAGGAGACCTAAAGAAATAAGGACTCCTCATTTCCAGAAGAGCCCCAGAAAGCAGTAATGACTTCCCAACGCCTTTCTCCATCTATGGTTTGGCAGGAGGCAGTGGTTATTCTTTTCTAATACAGACTTTAAAGCCACCGCACTATTTCCAAGTTTTATTAGTACAGTGTTCTCCACTTAGGAATAACCTGCTGAA
>NW_005841908.1:1649886-1669779 GCF_000455745.1 Alligator sinensis
TAGAACGTAGCTGCTCACTTTCTGAGTAGCTAAACCCAGTGTGAACACACAAAATGCATCTGCTCAAGCATTAGCACTGACTCCTTGTTAGCTTCTGATAGCAATTCAGATTGCAGATTATGAAATCTATAACCTGGGATTGTTTAGGATGCAGTTAAAAATTGGACAAATCCCCCTGCTGTAGCCCCCTCAAGGGTGGCACCACCATAGCAGTTAAGACAAGGGGGATGTTTGCTGTCAGAACCTAGAAAAGGTGCGACCACTTCATGTGGACAACAGAGCTTTCGTTCCACTTTTGGAATGACTTCCTCTGACCCAAATCTATCAAGCTTCAGGCTACAAGACAAGATGCTCTAGATGAACAGATTGTTAGTATGAGACTTATGCACCCAAACCTCATTGAAAGAAAAAATAAGTCAAAGAGAATTGACCTTCTAACTCCACTTTTTCCTTACAAAATCTCTCCCAATGAGCTACAGTTTACCTTGAGCAAGATGGTGTAGTGACAGTATAGTTAAGGCATTTCACTATGGATCCAGAGATGTGTGTCTAAATCACTCTGGGCTGTACCAAGAGCCTGTCAACTTACCTGTCAGTGGGTGTCTGAACATTAGGCTGAGAAACCAAAGGTAACGAGACATGACATTGGGCATATTATTCTTCTGTGTGGTGTTGGCAACAGATATTGGCATGCCTTACTCACACTAGCTAGATGAGCTGCCCAGCTCAACACTTGAACTTGGAAGAGTATTGGAATCTGACATCTGATTTGATCTTGCATATTAACATTTGCCATTTAATCACCTACTTGAATTATCTTTAAGATTCTAGAGAAAGTAAAGAACCATCATATTTTCTGGGAGGATAACTTTCAATCTGTAAATTTCCCTACTGAAATACTGTAAATATTTCTTTACATACTAATGGTTAAAATTTTCTCTCTTATTTTTAATAGCAGCTGCAGAGTACAAATTAAATTGAACCATTAGCTAATTCCTCATTTTATATCCTACTTTTTCATGCTTAGTCTATTTGATTGCTTGCTCCATGTTTTGGAAAAATCATATATACATATTGATTTTTGGATGTTAATATAATATGAAGAAAGAACTAAAAATATATTTTAAAAAAACCACAATAATTATTAGGAATTTCTAATACTCCTTATCTCCTCCTTATATTTAAAAAGAGCTAAGTAATATGTTCTTTTTTTAGTATATTACTCATTTTTAAGAAAGATTGTAGTAAGCAAACAATTGTAATTGTTAATCAACATAAGAAAAAGAAAAAACTGAAGAGGACAGCCAATGGAAGAGTATAACTATAGGGGCATGTCTAGAATTCTTTATTTGGAGCCAGATTGTGCCACGCAGGCTTCGTGAGAATCATTCCATGATAGTCTAGTCATGGGAAACATCATACCACATGAGTCAGTGTGGCAGATAATAGCCTTCAGTATTTACTCAAGTTTTTTTTCAGGTAAACTCCCACTGAGCTCAGACAGAAACTTATCTGCAGCGGGTGCATCTACATGAGTTATGCTGCCATAGCAATACGCTATGGCGACGTAGCATCGGCAGGCACAAACCATGATGCCATAGCTACGTCTCTGTAGTAATACGCTCCTTTGCTGTAGTGCATTGCTACAGCAATGTAGCAGCTAAAAATAACCGTGCACCACCAGCACAATGCACCGTCATTTACTACTTCCAAAGGAAGTAATAAATGATGGCGCAGTAACAGCGGCACCATAGGGGCACATGTAAGGGTGCCCACTATTGCCTAACAGAGATACTGGATAGTTACTGAAAGTTTCCTGATTAACAGTTTGAGAGGCTCAGACTGAGTCTGAACTAAAGGCCTCCCTATCTGACCCACAGACAAGGGGCTGCTAGTTATGAGGAGCTACACGCTGTCAGCAGTAAGAGTTTATGAAAATTAACTTCTACTGCCAATGACTGACTTTGGCAAGATAATGGGATTTTATCCAAATCCCACTGAGTCAAAGCACCTAAATCACAGAAAGTGATCCAGATTTAGCTCCACTCCAACAGGTGCTAAGCAGTCTAAGTACATAGAGTCACTATATCCTTTCATTTGGCCATCAAGAACTAGATCCCTTCACACCTAAATCAGCTGTTTCGAAAGCTGTTACCCATGTACAACCTTGACATTGATCCTGATGCACTCACAATTAAGCCTTGCCTAATTTCTGTTGCAATCCACTTTGGGAGGCACTTAGGGCACCTATACACATGGTGATGTAGCGCCATACATATGCTGGACATCTGCTCCAATACATGCTAATTAGCACATAAGAGCAGACTTAATTAATCGAGTCTGCTGAAGCATGTTAATTGGCATGCTCCACACAGCCTCTGCATTATGTATGGTCAGTGTCCCCATGCTTCAAAATGGCGGTGGAACAAGCTTTAATTAAAGCACCCCCACTACCATTTTGAAGTGTGGGACACTGAATACACATGACATGCAGGTACTTTAATTAGAGGCAGGGGGCGGGGTTCAAGAAGCTTTGTGATTATCTATCAACATGTACAGATTTTTGACCTACCAGGAGAAACTCTCCTAGAATTGATTTAACCTTGATTGTTCCCAGGTTATTTTTCTCCTGGAGCAGCCATTTTTACTCTGGGAGAAAAACCTACACATCTATATAATTGTGGTTTCTCTTAGGAAGAGAAGACTGAGGTTCAGGGATTCAATAACATCCTTGAGCTACCTAAAGGGTGGTTGCAAGAGCTAGACTGTTCTCAGTGGTGGCAGATGACAGAACAAGGAGCAATGGTCTCAAGTTTCAGTAAGGAAAGTTTAGGTTAGATATTATGAAAATGTTCTCATTAGAAAGGCAGTAAAGCACTGAAAACAGGCTCCCCAGAGAGGTTGTGGAATCTCAATCCTTGGAGGTTTTTAAGACCCAGGTAGACAAAACCTTAGCTGGGATTATCTAGTTGGAAATGGTCCTGCTTTGAGCAGGGTTGGACTAGATGACCACCCAAGGTCCCTGCCAGCCCTAATTTTCTATTATTTCATGATCCTATCTCAGGAGAAATTGAATGTCTATGCAAAGTCTATGTCTCTACATTCATGCCCCTGAGACCATATGGCTGTCCTTACATATCTATGGGGAAACAAACATTGGAAGGCCTTTCTCCTGCTAGTCCTTCACATACACTGAACAGGATATCTGTGGGGGAAAATTAGCCCTGAATGAACAAGAAAACATAAATAAATACTTGAGGATTATACACCAGATGCTCCAAAAAATAAAAATTTAAAACTTAAGACTAGAAAGCAGAAGGTCAGTTATACTTTAAGGACCGAAAAAAAGTGAATGTGTGATGGCATTAAAAATGATATCCATGAGATTCAGAACCAACACCAACTGATGTGCAAATACGTTCAGAAAAAAAAATCTAGACAACAAAAAGAATGAGGATAGTTTACAGAGAATACTGAAATGATATATGGTCCACAAAACTGTATGTGCAATGGCCCTTAGGGTTTTTAATTTGTAAATTAAGTGAAGTGATTTCTGATCCTCTAGTCATTAGTTTTGCAGCAATTGGAATTCTGTACTTGAAAAGGAACCAAATGTATTATACTGCAGTAGTTTAAGATAGTTTTATTAAGCTAAACATAAGCAATGAGTTAAGAAGTGTACAATCTTCTATTCTGAGGCTGATATACATCACTAGAATTGAAAGAAGGTTAGGCAGCAGGAAGTCTTCCTAAGCAGACTGCAGCATTTTAAATTACTGCAGCATCCACACAAAACTAATAAATTAGAGTGAAGTTCTATCAGGATGGTAAGTAGGGTCTCGAGCTCTGTAAGACAATGTTCTTCCCCAGTCATTTCATGGCCACAAAAAACATTCAACCTGATGAAGGCTGCAGTACTCATATGAACAGTTATTAAAGCCCCATCACCACCACCTATCCACAGTCTCCGCATTGATACTGAATGGACATTTTCTGAAAGGTCAATTGATTTTTTAATATTTTATGAAATATCCTTTCCATGGTACTTTAAAGTATTATTAGACTGAACTCGTTTTCACTTATGACCTTTTACAGACATTGCCTCGCATCGATTTTTCCAGATTTTTGCTACTTGCTGAGCTACAATAGGTCTGGAAAGGTGGGGTTCAAGGGGAGTAATCTACTAAAGTAGCATTTTATTTTTTGGGAAAAATATCTAGATTTCACTCCCAAAAATTCATAGTGAAATGATTTTCTTACCTTCTTCCTGGATCAGGGTAAAACTACCAGGGAAAGCCTTACTTCATAAAGCAATTCTCCCTTTTCCTGTATTCACTGGAGATACATTTGTGTCCTCCTATTGCTTCACAGCCTCTTATCAATCACTTGCAGCATTAAAAACATGCATTAAAAATAAGTACCTGAGCTGAACCCTAAGGCAATATTAAATATTCCCTTTCTCAACTAAATGATTTTCTGTCAGCTGGCGTGTCAGTCTCCTCTGGGAGCAGCAGGGGATCATTTGAAAAGAATTATGTTGCACCAGTGATAAATTAAATCCACTCAAATCAATAGAGTTTAAATTTAAAAAAAAAAAAGATAAGCAAAAGACTATCAATTAAAACAATTCTCAACTCTTTAGGCTCAGTTTTCACACATCTGATTAGAACGCTAGTTAGACCACTGACCTAGAACAGCTATTGAGGAGAAAAGTAACAGGATCAATGTCAATATTGTACATGGGTAACAGCTTTCAAAACAACCACTGAGAAAACTTTTAGCACCACTCTTAGGATCAGATGTAGAATGCATGGCCAGCACTCCATACCCTGAATGCAGTGTTCCATTACTCTTAAACCTCATGCGACGTATGTTGGTCATGCCACTTAAATGCACTACTACACAGACCCAGATACAATGGTGTTGATGAGGGTGGTATACAAACATGTTTAGAATGGAAGGTATCCAAAACTCCCAACATCAAGCATTAAAACAACATTACCTAGCCCCCCTCCAAAGGCTTCGGAGCCTGTAAAGTACACCGATAGAGCTAGATTTTTTCCCCTAAGGAAATCGCTATTTCTTGATCCCAGCAGTGCCAGATTAACAAAAAACTCCAAACATCACAAAAGTTGACTACATTGGTACTGCTGTGCTATCACTGGCTGTTTCACTTGTGGTTTTACAAGAAGCAGATATGAAAAGCACTTAAAGCACTACCTATCATTTGGCTATATCCACCAGGCCTGAAACCAAACAAAGCAGCTGCTTCTCGCTCCTATCCTGGCTTTTTGTTCCACTCCAGCAATATCACTGGGAGGCAGATCACAAGTCATGGAGGCATCTCTCTCTCCCTTCTTTCTCCTACAAGAGCTCCAACTCATTCTGCCATCTTCCCTCTAGTCATGTTAGCAAAAGGGGAGACAAAGTATGGTAACTAACTCAAGGTAAAATCTTGTTAAAGGTAAGACACAAGTTACACAAGTTAATAGGATCTCAACCTGCAAACTCATCTAAAAACTACTAAGTGTTTTGCCTTCATGGGGATTTTTAACTTGAGTTAATGTAATAAGATTAAGAACACGCCTTTTTTTTCTAATTTCCTTGTATAGAACAGGCCTCAAATCCACCCAATTTCTAGGAACATTAAGAGCATAGGTAATATTACTGAAAGCAAATTAACTCCCCCTGTTTCAAGGATACAGCTGTCACTGTAATAGGACCCCTAACCCCTGTAACTTTACAAGGGAGTGAAGACAACATTATGTGGCAATAAGATTGCTAGCAACTGAATTGGAAACCAGCATCAGAAGGGGTTTAAGAGTCATAGCTCCAAGGCATTAACAAACTACTAGCCACTTACCAACAGCAAGCAGGAATAGGATAGGGTGCTGAACTCCAAGCATCTATCTTAATAGCTGCAGCAAAGCTACAGAGCTAATGAGAAACCCCAGGGTCCCGTTAAGAGAGCTACAGATCATGTAACTGGAAGGGGGTGGAGCTCAGGGCTCTATATTTCTGGCTCCTGGGCTGTAGAGAACATTTGGGCTTAGGACACAGGAAACTGCTGCAAAGATGTGCTTGTCAGCCTTAGAGAAGGAACCCTTGAGAGTGAAAATCAGTGCTGTGGTAAGGGGGAGAGAGGGGGGAGCGGGAGGACTGCCCTGGGCACCAAAGTGAAGTGGCACCAACAGGCACTGCCCAGCCAGTGTCGGGCATAGGACAGAGCCATGAGTGGCTCATTTGGGAGGGGGGAGGGATGACAAAAGCATGATTCCCACCACTCTGTGCACTCCCAGGCAAGCGGGGGGGCATGTGCCCCCTCAGATCTGTGCACGGGGCGAGGGCGGGCTGCCACTGCGGGCTTTGCCTCGGGCACCAAACTTTGTTGCTATGGTGCTGGTGAGAGTTACATACTTTGTAGCTCAGAGTGGACTGAGGCTCATGTGTTGGCATCAGCCAGTGGGCAAAGAGTCTGAGTGGATGATGTTGAGATGGACAAGAGCCAGCAGATAAGGGGGGAGACACCTCAACAAAAGGCATCTCCCGGCTATAGTTGGAAGTTGGGAAGAGCCAAGGGCGAGACAAACCCCATGTTTCAGATGAGCATTGATACAACCACCATGAGGCATAAGAGTGGCTAGTACGAGGTAAGTGAAGGCCACTAGAGGTACCCTGGAGAAAGTGCTGTGGAGCGTTTGCTTGTTGCAGAGGTATGATAGAAAGCCCTATAGATGTACTCTACACACCAAGCAGAGGGTGTTGCATGACAGAGAACTGAGAGTAACTGATGGCAGGTGTGGGAGCCCCGGGGCTACACTGACAGGAAGGGGCCCAGTGAATTGTGGTGATGGGGAGCATGCCTGAGAAAACTCTTGTCAAAGGCAAACTAGCTCAGAGAGCTGGTGAGAGAGACCCTGGGCTAAGAGGGAGGCATGTCTAGATAATTATGATGAAGGTGACAAGGCCAGAAGATTGGGTTAAGTCAGGGGTTGTCAACCGGGGGTACGTGTACCCCCCCAGGGGGTACTTGGGAAGGCTCTAGTGGGTATACACAGGTAGCTGGAAACAGAATGCCACCCCCCACCACCCTATGCTGCCGCTCCCTAGGAGCAGGGCCGGGGTGGTGCGAGGGCAGCACCATCAGTCTGTGGGCTGTACAGGCACCACCTGGCCAACTGGATGTGGGAGAGAAGCTTGCACACGGCAGCGGCAGTGCTGCCACCCACCACCCCATGGTGCCACCTCTGCGCCACGTGCCACCCCCCACCCCCACTCCACGTCTGGCCGCATGCCACCTCCCCACCCCTGCTCTGCATCCGGCCACCGGGGGTACACTTATAAAAAAAGATTGAAAATCCCTGGGTTAAGTGATCAATCCCCAGAGGACTGTATTGAGGGTGAATAAGCACAGAGGTCAGTGTTAAGAAGAAAGTATGCCTGGAAACCTGTGCTGAGGGGTAAGCACCCCCTGGGTAACTGCTAAGAGCGAACAGGCCCCAAAGGACTGTACTAGAGAGGAAAAACACGTAAAAGGCTACTCTAGCTTCTAAAAGCAGCCTCCCAAATAAATAATTTTCAAATGCAAAGGCATGGCATGTGGGAAAGTGGGAGGCAATGCAAAGGCTGGAGAGTACAACAAACAGACCTGGCCACCACGAACATCGGGCTCCAGATCCAGAGCCCCGAGCCTGCTACAGTCACACACAGGGCCTCACCTCAGGCTACTCAGAAACCTCAAGATGGTAACATTAGCTCCAAACACCAATCTAAATCACATTTGAGAGAATTCAAACTATGAGACCTGTGCTGAGTAAGCTACAAAACTAACTGCATGTAGTCAAGTATACTGGATATTTATAAATCTGGGAACTGGTTCATTTCAAAGGTTTAGACCGGGGATCGACAAACCCCAGAACACATGCCAGAGCATGGCACATGAAGATGTTTTGCTTGGCACACCAGCCCTCAGGGTAGATGGCAAACGAGCTGCAAGGGGCCTGATCCTTCTTGTGGCAATGCAGCCCCAGCCCTTTCTCCACAATCTGCCCTGAAGTGCATGTGCACCCACCACCAGCAGCCAGCCAGGCCAGGGATCCGCAAACCCCAGTGCAGCTACTTGCAGCCTCTCTGCCACCTGATACCAGCAGCCTGGGATTCATGCATGTCAGGGACCTCCCCAGAGCCCAGGCTGGCTGTAGCAGGAAGCCGTGAGGCTGCAAGTGGGTGCACTGTGGTCCACAGAGCCCTGGCGCAGCTCGCTGTCTGCAGCAGGTGCACACCTGTCTCGGGGCAGACGGTGGAGAAGAGGCAGGACCATACCGCTACAAGAAGCATTGGGCCCCTCATGGCTCCCCCACTATCCACCATGTCACACCAACATTTTACAAGGAGATGTTGTGGTTTTTTTTACTTTCTGCCCCAAAACATTGCCAACCCCTGGTTTAGACTGAAAGACCATGAAGATGTGCATTGATTGGTGTAGAGTAAAGGCTGAATGTTACACTTCAACTTTGAATTTCCCAAGTCCTATAATGTTGGTTTCTCCATCGTGCATCATTAACCATATTTTTGGATAGGGTTTTCAAATACAATGGATACATAGGCTAAACAAGGATTTTAAAAACTACATAAAAACCAGTGCAGATAGATGGTTACTAGTACACATTACATACACACTGGTCACAGCTATAAGCTGCAGAACCATGTGATACACATTGGATGAACTATGCACCTTTGACTATCCCCCTAGCATTCTCTGGCTGCCTTATTTGTCTCAGATTTATTCTAACATTTTGAGCCTCTGAGCAGCTTCAGGTTGCTGCCATACTTTAAAAAAAATCAACCGTCATTACATTCTTTTTCCTCCTAAATATCCATTTTTTCTTCAAATTACACTGGCCTTAAATATCAGAGTTTAATATTGTGACATTTTTATCAAATAGAAAAATGACCTGAGGTTACTTCTCAAGGTTTTTACAGTTTCTTTTGAGCATTATGAGTTGGACTTGCAGCAGCAAAAGCACCTAGGTTTACAATAAAGCAACATAGTTCCATTAACTCAGTAAAAGAATTACAAAAATCTCCCTAAGATAGTTTTTATGTAAAGTATGTATCACAGCATAAATATTTAAATAGCACTCATTTGAAGCCAGCTGGAGTTGAGACCACTGAGCATCATATAGGATTGAACCCTGCACAAGCTAGCTTGTCATATACTCTACAGTTAAGTCATATGTGGATGGCTCCAGTTCTCAGGGGTACCAACAATCATTTAATACATGCATAATATAATGCACACACTGAAAATACACAGTAGTACACAAAAGCTGTTTCTCTTAGTGGATCTTTTTTAAATCATTTTACTTTTAATGGCTTACGAAGTTATAACGATATCCCAGGATTATTGGCATAATTAATTTCTTTGGATGACATTTAAACATAACGCACACTTGCTGACAGCCAGAAAAAAATGTGTTGGGCATATCCTTGTCCTATGTCGATCAGTATAATGTCAATAGAGCTACATCAAATTACACCAGCTGTAGATGTGACCATAAGCCTTGACTGCAATTACAAGGAAGCATAATTGGAAATAGAAGTTTTGGGGTTTTTACACTTTGGAAGAATGTTTGATTCTCTGATTTCTCAGACTTGCATACAGCATAAAGTAAAGGGCAGTGAAAAGCCATAGAGGGAATTCAAAAACTGTTAACAAAGCACTGGGAAAATCCCTTAAGATGGTATAGCAATTGTTCCCTTTGCTCTGGCCAGCTGTAATAATCACTTGTGCTTGGAGAAGCGTCACAGATGGAGAAGTGCCTTGCAGATGTTACTGGTTATCACCTAGGTGGGGCATTTTGGCCACAAGCCAACACTGGGCCACCTCAGGCCTCTATACCCTTGGTGGGGCATTGGTCTTCCTGGCCTCCACCCTTTCTTCTAGTTGAGCCCTTTGCCTAAACTCACTGACCCAGACCTGGCTTCTAGGCTCTATTCCTAGTCTCATACTCTCTGGCCCGTTTTTCATCCTCTTGGTCTTCGGGCTCCTGGTTCTGGTTTCGCCCTCTCAGGTTGTGGGCCCCAGGTCCTGGTTCCATCCCCTTAGACTCTGGTCCTTAATCCTCCAGGCTTTAGGCCACCTCCATCTCCAAGTGTTGGCCTTCTCAGATGCTGCCTGCCCTCATTGTCGTGCAGTACCTGTAAATGACCAGGCCACTGGGCATGGAGGATGGTTGTTTTGTTTTCCCATTTCATTCACCTACTCAACAAGGGCCATGCAAATTCTCATAAAGGTTGAAAATGATATCGGTCAAATGCTACTGGCTAAATTCACTCATAAGATGTCTAAAATGTATCTACCAGCACAGTCTCAGTTTACAAAACTAGTCAGGGATGCAGTCTACATCACTCATATAGATGACAGTGGCAGCATTCCCTCAATACAAGGATGAAAGTCTTCACGTAAATAGGGAAATCACCAGTGATAACGGAGGAAGCCAATCCAAGATTTGCATGTTCAACTGCAGACATGGCAAATCATCCCAGAAAAAAGTAAATCCTGGTGATGTCAGGTTATAGCTCTTTCGCTGAGTCTCTCTCATCTATCTGCCTCCACAGTGAGGCAAGTTGTTCCAAATGATTGATGCCTTGTTGTACATCACAGAGCCATTGCAGATGATTCAGTGCTAGAGTCTCCAAAGTATTGATATCAATATCACATTTTTTTCATGTTGCTCTTCAAGGCATCCTTGAATCTCTTTTTTTGCCCACCTCTGTTGGCTCTAAGCCAACAACACTACAGTAGTGGAGTAAAGGTGCCGAGCCCCAGTGGTGGCCATGATGCCCCATGGTGACCATGCAGCTCCTGCCCTGCTTGGGCTCCTAAGGTACCCTCCCTCTTTTCCTTCCTGCCATGCCTTGATGTAGATATTGGTTTCTGAAAAGAGAGGCTACCCAGAGTCCCAGAGTGAGCCCTTGTCCTCTACTACCTTGTAGATTTGTCTGAAGCCCTGCTGATCCCCATCCTATCCCCACACCTAACGTGGGGCCCTGCCAGCCTGTCCATGCTCCAGCACACTAATTGTCTTGAGGACTAATTGCATGGCTTCCAATCTTCCCTACAGCCACACCATGCCTTGCAGATGTTACTGGTTATCACTTTGGTAGGGCATTTTGGCCACAAGCCAACACTGGGCCACCTCAGGCCTCCATACCCTTGGTGGGGCACTGGGCTTCCTGGCCTCCACCCTTTCTTCTAGTTGGGCCTTTTGCCTAAGATCACTGACCTAGTCCTGGCTTTTAGGCTCTATTCCTAGTCTCACCCTCTCTCTGTCTTTGTCCTCTTGGACTTTGAGCTCCTGGCCCTGGCTTCCCAGGCTGTGGGCCCCTGGCCCTAGTTCCATCCCCTTAGACTATGGCCCTTAATCCTCCTGGCTTCAGGCCACCTCTATCTCAAAGTTTTGGCCTTCTCAGATGCTGTCTGCCCTCATTGTGAGCACACCCCCTCTCAGAGGCTCAAAACACTATGTTCCCCTCTGGCATTGTGACCTCCTCCCCGCTTGTAGTCACTCACTCCCGGGCCACTAGTCTGAACTGTAACAAAAGAGTAAGCCCACCAGCTAGAACATAAACTATCCCCACCCTGGTCCTGAGCACAAATCCCAGCCCACCAAACTTCCCCTTACCCTGGGTCATATTCCCCTGCAAAGTATCAGCACCTGACTTGCCTTCCACCAGGGCAGCTCAAGAGTCAGGCAGGCACTCCTCCGCAGCCTTCCTGTCCAGGTGCTTATCCTACCAATTGCAGGGCCAGACATAGGTGGATGCAGAACAAAAATTGGTGGGGGCTGAGAGTGTGCATGCATGCGCATGCATGCACCCCACCCAGGCAGGAAAGTCTGTGGGGGAAGGGGAGGGGAAACGGTCATGGGGAGGAGGGAAGGAGTGGGAGTGGGGCTGGGGCTGGGGCTGGGGCTTGGGCTAGGACCAGGCAGGGATCAGGAGGGAGTGGAGCAAAGCTGGGCCCAGGATCAGGATTGGGGCCGGGGCTCGCTGCACCTGTGCGGCCACCCCTTCCCTCACACCTGGGGTCATTGCCCAGTGCCGGTGCCCCCCACGCCATTGAATCCACTGCCCCCCAGCCTGGCCCTGGCCCCAAACCCAGCCCCACACCACATGGGGGAGCCCAGAGCTGGGAGCCAGGGGCCAGAGTGGGGCCAGCCTTGGCTGCACCACCAGGACAGAGGAGACAGAGAAGGTGATCTCAAAACAAATGGCTCACCATGCCTTTACAAGCTCAGTCCACTTTCCTGTGTAAGCTTAATGTATGGCAAGAGGTGTCAGAGAAGATGTGATTTCAGGACAACTTCGACAGTGGAGAGAGTCAGTCAGCATCCCGTAAGATGGGGTGATTAGTGACAGAGACCTAGAAAACAAAGCATTTTACGTAAGTGAACTTTCCTAGTTTTAAAGGAAAATCAGAGATGTTAAGGTATATTATTAACAATTCGCCAGGTCTCTTTTTCTTTTCTGTGAACACATGTAGACTCCTTCCTGTTAGGGATTCTGGGTCAGGCCTCCAAGAGACCTTTCTCACAGGCAGAAGTACTACAGTGAGGACTGACACTGGAAGATTTTCCAGGTAGTATAGTATGGGCACACACGAGAGCTCCCCTGGGAAGGAGTTTCCAGCAGGTGGAAGGCCACGTGAAGAGCCCCGTTCTCTCTCCCCAGTGTTGTTTATGTAGTTTCTTCCAATGACTTTTGCAAAAATATGTGCAAACATGAGAAGCAGTTCTCCCAGCTAGCACAATTTCTACCTCCCTGTACTACAGTCAGGCTTCCTCTTGCCTGCCCTCCTTCCATCCCCATGATGCCTTTTCTCTTGCCTGGCCAGTGACCTGGCTTCTGTGTGCTCTGTCATGTGACAAGATCAATAGGATTTTGTCCTAATTAACATAAAACATCATAATGTGTGAGGTACAAATCCCCTCAGGAAGAGGTGGCCTTGAACTTGGGCCTTCCATATCCTGGGCAGGTGCCTTAATCACTAAGGTATTGCGCAAAGGGTAGGTACTGACAGTCTTTGTTTGGTGACAAAAAATGATGGGGTCTGGCTGCCTAGAATTTCAGAGGTTTACAAAGTATTTCTGTGCATATCTGACAAATCTGAATTGCAAAAGAGCTGAACACACAGTTAGACTCCTCCAGGGCATCATTGGATGCCTTTTGGGTACGCACAGTGGGACAAAATTGCATGGAGCAAAATAGGAGCCACATAAGGAATGCAGGTGTCTTAGCATGATTCATACCATTATTTGAGGTAAAGTAGAAGGTTGCTAGGTGATAGAGATGCCTCAAAATTGTGTGTCACATGCATCTTAGCTAGGATGGCTATGTGGGACCATTGAAAATCTGGGACACGGCTTCCCCCCTCCCTTCACCCTCCATTCCTCCCTTCAAAACCTCAGCAGCACAGCACCTCTTCCAGCCTCTGAAGTAAAATTCTACCTTAAATCTCCTCTCTGTCTTCTGGCCCCAAAAGAGTTTTGAACGGGACTTCTAACAGGATTCGAAGCAAGCGACCAAACCTATTGCTTCCATCCATATGCTGCAAGCTACTTACATGAAAGAGGAATGCAAATGGAACCTGTCCTCCTGCCTTGTGCTGTCACAATACAGTGAAGCTACTGGAATGTATCACCCTTTGGTGATTCTGACTAAATTAATTTCCCCATTTTTATTAAACCCCCAACCAGAAAAAAAAATTAAACTAACGGAGTCTAAAGCTATAAAAAATTACAGTCTGTAATGACCAATTCTAACATACATTACAATCCATCAAAATGGAAATATTACCTCCGAGTATAAGGATTTTTTTCCCCTTTATCATAAAATTCTGCAGCAATTATAACAGTCATATAAATAAAAAACGAAGTCTCTAGAGCAGGCTATAAAAGAAACCTTCTCATTCCTCCTTGTACTGTTTCATTCTGTTTTTGACAATTAAAGATAGCAA
The DNA here is from genome assembly GCF_000455745.1 of Alligator sinensis. NCBI lineage: Eukaryota > Metazoa > Chordata > Crocodylia > Alligatoridae > Alligator > Alligator sinensis. The sequence goes on from NW_005841908.1 coordinate 1,663,907, forward strand.
AGTGCAATCAACTTCCTTTAAAGTAATAATGAAATATTTCCGTATTAAGCAAATTTGTCCAGACAAAATAATTGACAATGGCCTAAAAAGTTTCAATTCACTGGCTTACATAATGAGATGGTTTAATTTCTTTGAATATGAAAAGAAAGCAAGTATTTAAGAAAAATGAATGTATTCCATTCTTTGGGCTTCAATTTTATAATTCTTATATTCTCCACTGGTAGTGTGGTATAAAAATTACCATTAAATTAGAATTCTATGGTCATCCACTCCAGTTGACTCTGTTGGGAATTTTCTCTGAGTAAAAGCTGTGTATTTGAGTCCAAAGGACCTCTCTCTTCCCCTTGATTTCATACATTTATATTGATAGTACAAAAAAAGATGGGGGGGAAACAGTAGAGAAAGCAAGTAGAAAAAAAGAACTAAAAGGCAAGAAGAGAGCACTTTGGACCACGCAGCACCCCCAAAACTACCCACCAGGCTTCCTGCCCCAAGGGTCCCAAAGCAAACAATGTAGGACTGCTCACGTTTGCTCCTGCCCTCACAGAAGTCACCCATCACCACCTGTGCTTAGTCTACCACCCTTGTGCACTGCCAGAACCTACAATTGAGGAAACAGCCCTACAAGGTACCAAAAGTTTCCTGCGAGATGATCAGTGTTGTCAGCACCCAACAAAAAACCTGAGAGATACTGGATCCTTCTTGTGAGATGCTGAGTATTTTAGACATACAAAAAACTAGAACTCTTGGTTCCAAAATTATACCTCTTATTAGACCAACTGGAAAATGGCAAGAAAATTGTCCTTTTCTGCGACCTTTCGGGATCAAAGTCCCTTCGTCAGGCTCTAGGAAAATTGTAGATGGTACAAGATGGTAAAAAGTCCCCATAAGTAGGAAACAAACTTCATTTTTGCACAGAGGGAACTGAAGATGGAGGTCTGTCCCTCTGGGTCCATGAGAGTGTCTTTGTGAGCTGTGCTGAGTAGCTCTTTGATGTGTTGATCAGGTAGAATTGCTTCCCTGGAGGTGTCAAATGGGAGACAGGGAGGTAAAAAAACTTCCTTGTTGTTCTAAAATGCAGTTTAAAATCCAAAATCGCCTGAAATTCGACATCTTCCATTTTTTCAGGGGTGTACTTGGTAGACATGTTGGTCTGAGACAAAAAGACACGCAAAAAATTTTTTTTTCACCTCCCTGCCTCCCATCTGACACCTTCAGGGAAGGAATTCTACCTGATCAACACATCAAAGAGCTACTCAACACAGCTCACAAAGCCACTCTCATGGACCCAGAGGGACGGACTTCCATCTTCAGCTCCCTCTGTGCAAATATGAAGTTTGTTTCCTACCTATGGGGACTTTTTACTGTCTTGTACCATCTACACTTTTCCCAGAGCCTGACGAAGGGACTTTGATCCCAAAAGTTTGCAGAAAAGGACAATTTTCTTGCCATTTTCCAGTTGGTCTAATAAAAGGTATCATTTTGGAACCAAGAGTTCTAGTTTTTTGTACGTCCTTTTTGTCTCAGACCAACACGGCTACCAAGTACACCCCTGAGTATTTTAGGGCATTTTTACAGTTTCTGCACCACAGCTCATTTTTGGCAACAAAGGCAACATATTCTGCTCACTTAGTCCTGCTACACACCCATCAAACCCATGCCAGAAATAAGATGGCAAAGGCAGGGAGGCAGGCTGGGATGCCCCGAGTTGCTGCTGAGTATTCTGGGAACCCAGGTCTTGAGCACAGTGCTTTATATGATACAGGTGGAGAGCGAGTGCATGAGTAAGACTTGCTGCCTCTTTTCCCGTGTCCCACAGATATAGATATATCCTTTACTCCACACTGGGTGAATGAGGTGAGGGTGTTCAGCTCCACAAAGCAAAGCATCAAGTATTTAAAATCTTCTAAATGGTGCTGAGATCCCTCAGCTAAGACCAGTCAAATATTTTCCATCCAAATTGTTTTCCTATATAATGCGGTGTTTTTAGCTTACTGAATCTCTCTCTCACCAAGATAACTTTCAAAATTGCCCCTCCTAGCAATTGTCCTTTCTTCTTTCTGGCTGTCTAAACCTCTCCTGAGCTGGATTCTGTCCTTTTAATCTGCCTTTTTTCTCCCTTTTTCTTCCTTTCTGCCCCCACCCCCACTCCCTTCCTCCCATCCCATCCCCAGTTAGGGCTGACCGTGTCACACAGGACAATTTAGCATGTGTTTTATGTAGATCACAGTAAGCATTACTCTGCCATATTAAAAGTAAGAACACGTTCTGAGCAGTTGCATTGTAATGTTTGCTACAATCTCAACCTGCTCTGGACACGGCTGGAACTGGCTGTGCCCCTTGCCCCCCATCCCCAGGACACTGACCCCAGAACCAGAGTCTTGAACTGGTTCCTGTGTGGTGCTCGTGCTGGACCAACAATCAGGCGATTATTGGCTCCAGCACTGCACCAGTCTTGAACTTGTATAATTCTGTAGAGCTCATATTCATCCAAAAGTAGCTGAACACATGTAACTTAATACAACCTGGAGCTACTCTTCCCAGGAAAAGTTGTTAACTTTGTAGGATAACATTGCACTTTATTACGTTTTACTGCTTGAACAGAAACACTCACGAACAGTTAAGTGCAGTTAACACATCTTAAATGTAATATGTGACATGGCCCTTATAGTTTTCTTGGTGGGTCTAGACTCTAGGCTCCTCCCTGCCCCAATCTTTCCTAGCCCCTTATTTTTGTAGTTTTTACCTTATTTCTTTCCTTTTTTTGCCCTTTTTACTGTTTTTTTCCTCTACTTTTATTTTCCAATGACTGTCCTCCTCCCCCACAAAACACATGCTGACCCAAAAGGATCCTCTCCCAAAACAGTAGCCAGGGAGCTCTTTTGTATAACCCTTTCCATGCCAAAACAGCCAGCTCTAGCAGTCAGAGATCTTTGAATCTCTCAGGAGCCCATGGCCTGCTATTTCTCACCCCTAACCGTCAGAGTGGAGGAATGCAGCCTGGCAGTCCAGGCCCCGCCCCAGGGGCAGGAAGTTAGCTAGGGTCAAAGGACCCCAGCAACATACGCATCCAAACGTTTCTTAAAAGAGTCCAGAGTAGGTGCTTGCACCACCTCTGGAGGGAGTCTATTCCAGGCCTTGGGGGCTTGGACAGTAAAGAAGTTTTTCCTCATAAAACAGTCTTGGAACAGTTTGTGACCATTGGTCCTTGTCATCCCTTGGGGCACTCTGGTGAACAGACGTTCTCCCAGATCCTGATGCACACCCCTTATGTATTTATAGGCAGTCACCAGGTCACCCCTGAGCCTGTGCTTTTCCAGGCTGGAGAGTCCCATGGCTCTCAGCCTGTCATCATAAGGCCTATTCTCTTGCCCTCTGATCATGCACATGGCTCTCCTCTGGACTCTCTCAAGATTCTCCACATCCTTCTTGAATTGTGGAGCCCAAAACTGGATGCAATACTCCAGCTGAGGCCTCACCAAGGCCGAATACAGTGGGAGAATGACATCCTGAGATTTACTTGAGAAACATCTATGGATGCTACCCAGAGTTTTGTTCGCTTTACCAGCTGCGACATCGCATTGGTGGCTCATGTTCATCTTGTGATCAATTATGACCCCCAAGTTTCTTTCAGCCATAGTGCTAGCGAGCATAGTACTGCTGAGCCTATAAGCATGCTGCAGGTTTTTTTCCCCCGAGGTGGAGTACCTTGCACTTTTCGGTATTGAATGCCATCAGGTTTTCATCCGCCCATTTTCTAAGCCTATTCAAGTCAGTCTGGATCACCAGCCTATCCTCAGGTGTGGACACTCTCCCTAAAAGTTTAGTGTCATCGGCAAACTTGGCCAGTCCACTTCTAACACCAGTGTTCAAATCATTGATAAAGACGTTAAAGAGAACTGGTCCAAGGACAGAGGCTTGGGGGACACCACTCATCACGGAGCACCATGATGATTCACTTCCGTTGACTACTACTTTCTGGGTCTGACCTCGAAGCCAATTCCCCAGACATTGAATTGTGATGTAGCCGAGGCCACAGTTGGCCAAATTTCCCATGAGGACATCATAGGACACCAGACCAAAGGCTTTTCTTTTAATTACTTCTCCCTTGTCCAGGTGATATGTCACCTGGTCATAGAAGGAAATGAGATTGGTCAGGCAACACGTACCCACAACAAACCCATGCTGGCTGTCCCTCAGGACATTGGAATGGTCTCCCTCAGAATGGTCTCTTTGATAAGTTTTTCCAGAATCGTACCGGAGATTGAGGTCAAGCTGATCGGCCTGTAGTTCCCTGGATCTACTTTTCCTGCTTTCTTAAAGATGGGCACCACATTGGCTTTCTTCTTATCTTCAGGTACTTCACCTGAGCGCCACGAGTTTTGGAATATTTTTGCCAATGGTTGGGCTATGACACTTGCTGGCTCCTTAAGTACTCTGGGGTGTAACCTATCAGGGCCCGCTGACTTGAAAGGTGTCCAGCCTATCAGGGTGTTCCTTTACAAGGTCTACACCAATGCTGGGTATAAATTCTCCCTCACCCTGGCCATCCAGCATCATGCTAGGCAGGGCGGTCCCTTTGGGCTGATGAAAAACCGACATGAAGTACCCATTAAGCAGGTTGGCTTTTTCCTGGGTTCCTGGGTCAGTTATCAGTTGTCCCATTTGGTGTTGCAGGGGTCCAATGTTACCCTTGCTTTTCTTCTGACTCCCCACATATCTAAAAAAGGACTTTTTGTTGTCCTTGATATGTGTAGCCAGATGGAGTTCAGTTGCAACCTTGGCTTTCCTGGTTTGCTCCCTACAGGTACGGACCAATGCAGAATATGCCTTCTTGGTGGTGATTCCAGTCTTCCATGCTTTATAAGACACTCTTTTTAGGCGTAGGAGGTCCACAAGTTGAGCCAAGGGGTTTCTGTGCCCTTTTGCTACCCTTCCTCTGAGATGGAATGGACTACATGAGACCCTCAAGCGCTATAAAAAGTGCTTGAGAGAATTGGTAGAGTGCATTCCAGGGCACACAAACTTGAGCCTGCTTCCAAAAATGGGATTCTATAGGATGAGATTCAATACTGACAAGTGCAGGGTATTGCATTTGGGCAGTAAGAACCAGCAGCATACCTATAGGCTGGGGAACTCCCTTCTCGAAAGCACAGCAGCAGAAAGAGATCTTAGAGTCATTATCAATTCCAAAATTAACATGGGCCGCCAATGTGAGGACGCAGTCAGTAAGGCCAACTGCACCTTGTCATGCATCCACAGATGCATCACAAGCAGGGCCAAGGAGGTAATCCTCCCCCTCTATGCGACACTGGTCAGGCCACAGTTGGAGTACTGCATCCAGTTCTGGGCGCCGCACTTTAGGAGAGGAGAGATGTGGCCAGCATCAAGAGGGTCCAGAGGAGGGCCACTCGCATGATCCAGGAGCAGTAGGGCAGACCCTAAGAGGAGAGGCTACAGAACCTGAACCTGTTCAGTCTTCATAAGAGAAGGCTAAGAGGGGACCTGGTGGCCAACTACAAACTTACCGGGGGGACCAGTGGGGAATGGGAGTCCCTGTTCCCCCGAGCACCTCCCGGAGTAACAAGGAATAATGGCCATAAGTTGTCTGAGAGTAGGTTCAGGCTGGACATTAGAAGACACTGATGATGGGTGTAGAGTCACTTGGAGGAACTGGATGCCTTTAAGTCGGCAGGCCCGGATGAGCTCCATCCGAGGGTACTGAAGGCACTGGCCGATGTCATTGCACAGCCACTGACAGGAATATTTGAACGCTCGTGGCGCACGGGCCAAGTCCCAGGGGACTGGAAAACGGCCAACGTGGTCCCCATTTTCAACAAGGGGAGGAAGGAGGAACGAGGCAACTCTAGGCC
>NW_005841908.1:1670531-1678089 GCF_000455745.1 Alligator sinensis
TAAGGGCTTGCAGACCAAGCCCTACGAAGAGAGACTAGAGAACCTGGACCTTTTTAGCCTCCACAAGAGAAGGTTGAGAGGCGACCTTGTGGCTGCCTATAAGTTCATCATGGGGGCACAGAAGGGAATTGGTGAGGTTTTATTCACCAAGGCGCCCCCGGGGTTTACAAGAAATAATGGCCACAAGCTAGCAGAGAGCAGATTTAGACTAGACATTAGGAAGAACTTCTTCACAGTTCGAGTGGCCAAGGTCTGGAAGGGGCTCCCAAGGGAGGTGGTGCTCTCCCCTACCCTGGGGGTCTTCAAGAGGAGGTTAGATAGGCATCTAGCTGGGGTCATCTAGACCCAGCACTCTTTTCTGCCTATGCAGGGGGTCAGACTCGATGATCTATTGAGGTCCCTTCTGACCCTAACATCTATGAATCTATGACACTATTTCACAGTCAGGGCAGCTAGGATCTGGAACCAACTTCCAAGGGAAGTGGTGCTGGCTCCCACCTTGGGGGGTCTTTAAGAGGAGGCTTGACAATTACCTAGCTGGGGTCATATGAGCCCAGTTTTCTCTCCTGCCCAGGGCAGGGGGTTGGACTTGATGATCTACTTAGGTCCCTTCCAACCCTACATATATGAGTCTATGAATCTATGAAACTCATAGAAGTTAATGCCATGACATGGTTCTTTTTCAACCTAGAGAAAAAGTGCATGAAACAAAAGATCATCAGCCATTTTAAAACCCCATTGGGCTGAGTGCTCATGGATCTTGCCAAGATCTGAGAGCATACTGTTAGCTTCTATGCAGAGCTGTCTGCAGCCAAGTTTATCTACCTTCCCAGAAGTTATTCAACACTTCCACAAGGGCCTTTCCAAGCTCTTCACATCTGAGAATGACAAGCTAGAACGGACACTATCTTTAGCAGAGCTGACAACTGCCATTGAGGGCCTCAACACAAGGAAGACACCAGACCTTGATGGATTATCAGTTGCATTCTGCAAGATTGGCCTCTCCTCAGTGCAGGCCATCTGCATGTCTTCCAGGAAAGCCTTGAAGATGGGATCCTACCGCTCAGCTGCCAACAAGAAGTCCTCATGTTGCTGTCCAAGAAAGGGGAACTCAGTGACCTTAAGAACTGGTGATAGATATCACTCCTTTGTACCAATTACAAAATCCTGACCAAAGCCCCGGTGAACCATCCTGGCTCTGGTTGTAGGCCCTGAAGAGAGCTCCTATATACCTGGCAGAACTATCCAGGACCACTTGTTTTGCTGTGTGACCTGCTTGCAGCCATGTAACTCTTCAGCCTGAATGTCAGTCTTGTCTCCCTGGATCAAGAAAAAGCCTTTGATTGAATCAATCATGACTTCTTATTCCAGACTCTGGAAGCCTTGGGTTTCAGGCCTCTCTTCACTTTGACCATCTGTCTCCAATACTGATATTTTTAGCCTCCTGAAGGTGAACAGAGCATGCAGGGTCATTTGGCAGGGCTCCCCCATCCCCAGAATGCTTTGCCACTGCCAGATGACCACTGTTCCACATGCTGCAGTAGCCTGTGACAGGCCTGCCCCCGCCATCAGCTGGAGCCCCAACCAATGCCCCCCCCAATTAAGGTCACAGTATATGTTGATGATGTGACCATTTTGTGAGCAGTAAGGGTGATATCTAGTCCCTGGTTGAATGTCAGTGGGCCTATGGCACATTTCCTCAGCTCATATCAACTGAACTAAAAGCAAGAGGTTTCTTCTGGGCACCTGGGCTAACATTCAGCTCCCAGACCTGCTTCCCAGGCTTGAATACCTGTCTTGCTGCTGCAATGCTTTCAAAGCCCAAGGTATTTTTTTAGGCCCACTAGCCTATCTAGCCTAAAATTCAGGCACTGGTTCCCACCCAACCTTTTGTACCACATCCAGGTCCTGGCTTGGGCACCTTTGCCCACCAGTCAGACCTGGTGGCATCAGTGGCCTGCCCTTTCTGCAAGGAGGAGGTGGAGGAGATGGTCTTCCACAGGCTGCAGACACTCTTTGCTGCCCTCAGTACCCTCTGTGGCATGCTGGACTTGTACTCAGTATCAGAGAAGTCCATTTTCTCTTTCCCATATTGAGTGGCCAGAGGGATCATGATCTGCCTGGCCAGTTTCCTGTTGGGACAAGGCCAAAATGGTGACCCTGAACAGCTACAGGAACTGGCTTGAAGGGGCCATCTCCAAAAACACTCTCCAACTCTTGTACTTCTTGGTCTGGCTACATTTCACATTTGAATTTGGACACATCATCTTGCAACAAAATGTGGACCAATTTATGTCACGCTGGGCCATCCAGGAGACACTCTGCAAAATGCAAGATGGACAAGTAGTCCTAAATGGTGGAACCCATTAAACAGCACGGGGGGAAGAGGTGTCACTAGCTGATGATACAGTGTTTTTGTTGCTGACAAGTGTTTCATGCTTAGTCCCTGGGAAGGCTACACATTTTTGCATTTTCAGCTTTTTGTTTTAAATATTTTTATAATAAGGGTTTAAAAAGTCCAAAGTCTCTCTCTCTCTCTCTCTTTCTCTCTCTCACACACACACACACACACACACACACACACACTGTTTGTTTGCCATTAACAGCTCTGATTTTAATTAAAAAATATAACAGCCAAATACTAAAAGGCTTGGGAGTGGGGTCCTCAAAACAGTCAAAGCTCTACATGGAAACTGACTCTCTTATTCTTTGTTCAGATTTTCTGAAGGGATAAAATCCTCTAACCATCTCAACTCTGAATTCCACTCATTACCCAAACTATTGTCCTTTACAGGTTGCCAGGTTTAACTTTATGCCAGAAAAAGTTGATGGTTGTCAGCCTCAAGTGGAATTAGGTCCTAAGCATACTGCTGGGGAAAAAAAATCTTTCCAGAAAGTGTTAGTTCTACATCAGCTAAAATATGTAGTAATTTAAAAGTTGTTTATTAAATATAAAATATAACCAGCTTCCCCCTTTGCAAACTGTAATCAGAACTGTTAGCAAGTGGCAATTTCATAAGCTACTGTAAAGAAGACATTTAACACAAATGTATGTATATATGTATACAAATAAATTGAATTGGCTTCACTCTGAACAAATCTGTTTAATTGAATCACAAATATTGTAATGAAAGTATCTAATTTCTACCTTTAAATTCCACTATTGTAAAGTCTGCAAAACAGGAACAAGCTCTTTCATGGAACAATGAGTCGAATCATATTTAATGATAGAAAAAGCATTATTCACTGATGCTCAAAATAACGATCCTTGCATCAGTGTTAGATGTTGCCCACAGCATATCTACAAGGACTTCTTAATCAAAGTTGATGAGATATGATCTCTAATCCATACACATACTGTAGGCTGGGAATTGCACATATATAAAATATGGGCTGGTTTTCATTTACAAAATGTTTTTTAAAGAATGAGAACTAGACTTCTATTCCAATAGAAAATAAAACACCTGGTCACTTTTATTGTTCTCTGCTTAGAAAATAGCAAGCTGATAGAAAGCTACAGTGAGTTCTTTTTCTACTCATCCATCTGTGGCTTACAGTCTCTTGTACTGCTCTTATTTATTGGCATTATATGTCAATGTCAAATATGCTTGCAGGCTATTTATGCTTTTATTATACTAAGCTTCTATAGGATTAAAAAACAATCTTTGTTTTAACAACATTTGTATGATTAGTTGACATGCCAGCAGTAATGCTGAGCAACTTCACTGTATGTCCCTAAGCTATAACAGATGTTTTTTGTCTTCTGGTTTCCTTTAGTGTTTTTTCTAGTAAAAATTGAATATTACAAATATTGAAGTGTCACTGTTCATGACTGCATTATAACAATAAGGGATTTTCAGTGTTTCCACTTCAAAGGTTCAATCCTTGGTCATAGAGCATAATAAGGCACATTTCCTTACCTCTTAAAAGATAGGGTTTGAGGTATTTATAATATGCACCCAATTATTAAATAATTCTGAATTATCTGGATTTACAATTATATTGGACCTAAATTCTTGTTCTAGGGTGGGTTAAACCACATTAAACCTGATAGGCTTAACTATTCTCTTTCAGTTAATTAAATGAAAAGACAATTAAGTGCCCATTTCCATCCAAAAAACAAGAGAGAAATTCAAGGCAGACAAGGACTTCAAATCATCTGCAATATTTTTGTGCAATACAGTTTGGGGGAGGGGTGGGATAGAAGAGAGCTCAGATGGAGAAGCAGAGCTCAGAGAAAACACAAAAAGCCTTGTACACAGTGGCGATGCATAGGGGGTGCGCGGGGTACACATGCACCCCCTGAGAGTGCTGGTGCACCCCCTGACAGGCTGCACTCCCAACTTAGGCAATGGGCAGGGGGGGCAGGCGGGAGCACCGGTGCCCCGCAGCGAGCACCAGCCAGGGAGTGGGAGCACTGGATGAAGCGCCACGGCCACTTCTGGGAGTGGTGTGACTGCTTCCAGGAGCACCACAGCCGCTTCCCAGTCAGCGCAATCGGGCATGGGGGGACCCCCCTCCCCAGTCGCTGACTGGTCGCTGGGGGGACACATGCCCCACTACCTAAGGTAGTACTAGTTACCCACGCTTGTACACCTTAAATTAGTGCTGGTATATAGTCCTGGGAAAAACCTGAAAGACAGAGAAAGAGATGGAGCTGTGAACAACCAAGTTATTTGTTTTTGCCTGTGTTCAAGAAATAACAGCTTTGTACATACATTTTTTGGGGAAAAAAACAGAATTTTCAAGTAAGTTGTTGAAGTGTGTAGAGCATACCTTTCTGTTCCAGAAAGTTCAGGATACAATTAGCAAGTTATCTATCTGGAATCATTTGGGGCAACAAGGAGGAATTGTTTGTGAACGTGACGATTTTAAGAAATTTGGGAAGAACTATGATAGAATTCATGAAATCTATGAAAGGACAGGCATGACATTGGGATTTTAAAAGGGCAGATTTCAACCAACAAAGAGAAATAGTAGGAAGGGTCCTATGGGGTAAGCAGATGGAAAGACAGAGTGGGACAAGAGGCTGACTGCTCCTAATGGACAAAGTGGTAGGACAAAGGAAACTGGTCCAACACAGTGAAAAATAAGAACCGAAACAAGAAACCAACAAAGCTACCCAAGGAGTGTCTTGGTTACCTCAAATTCAAGAGAGAAACAGAAGTGAAAGTAGGAGGAGACACTAAGAAGTACACCAAGGAAAAGCAAGATATTGTATTGGTAAAATGAGAAAAGCAAAGACAAAAAGTGTGATACAATAGACAAGGGATGTTACAGACAAGAAAAAGCTCTATAAATATGTCAGACAGAAAAGCAATACCAAGAAAATGGGAGCCACTATTCAGTAGATGAGAGTGAGCTATTAATGGAAGAAGCAAAGAAGACAGAGCTGGGCAATGATTACTTTGCCTCAGTTTTCTCAACAAAAATAAACTGTAACCAGACAGCTAATAAAAGTTATATAGACAAAGGAGGAGAATAGAGTAGATCACAATAAGTAAAGTATACTTCAGGTAGTTTTTGACGGAGAAATGTAAGTCAGCAGGATCGAAGAAAATCATTCCACGGTGCTGAAGGAACTGGCTAAAGAAATCTCAGAGCCACTCGCAGAGCAACAATCTTTGTGAAGTCATAGGTGATTGGTGAGGTGCCAGGAGACTGGAGACAAGTTATCATGGTTCTCACCTTTATAAAGGAGAAAATGGAGGATCTAGAGAATTATAGCCCAGTCAGCCTGAGTTCGGTACCTGAACAGAGCAAGTTATAAAACAGTCCATTTGTGAACACCAGGGGCACGTCTCCACCTGCAAGGACATGTGGTTGTCATGACAGAAATTTGTGCCACTGCTTTTTGTCACTGTGCAGGCCCCTGCATGTGAGGTTTGTGCAGGGCAGATTGTCCCAGGTGGGGTAGAAGAGGCTGAGACCAGTACATGTGCTGGCCCCAGCAGCCTTACCCGGTGTCCTGGGGGCTTCCCAGAGCTGCAGTGGCAGCAATCTGACCGCTTGGAGCCCAGCCAGCAGCCGGCATTCCTTTCTAGCGGTGCACACTGCTGCCACATGCACCACACCACTTTTTTCAGCAGTAGTTTTTTTTGACACTGGGGTCTCCCCATGTCAAAAAAGACCCACCATGCTGCTAATCAGCAGTGCAGTGAATGCTTGCACATGTGCCACATGTGGTTTGTGGCACCTCAAACTGCTTTGAAGTGCCATAGACTGCATACGTATACACATGGGGATGCACCCCTGGAGGAAGAAAGGGTGATCATTAATAGTCAATATAGATTTCTTAAGAATAAATCACTTGGTTTAAATAATTTGGTGGATAAAGGGAATGTAGGGGGTATAATCTACTTGGACTTTAGTAGTCCCACATGACATTCTCATAAGTAAACTGAAGAGAGGCAGGCTAGATAGAATTACTCTTAGGTGCAAACATGATTAGCTGAATAACCATGTGCAAAGAGTGACTATAGAGTGGATCAATGTCAGAATGACAAGAGGTTGCATGTGGGGTTCACAAATGTTAAAACATTATTAATGACTTGGATGCAGGAACAGAGAGCCTCCTGATCAAGTTTGCAGGTGACACAAATTTAAGGGGTGTAAAACACTTGGGAGGATAGAATTAGAATTCAAAGTAGTCATGCTAAACTGGGGAACTGAGCACTATAAAACAGAATGAAATTCTAAAATAACTTAATGAGCTACACCTAAGGAAGAAGAAAAACATTCAGTGTGTGATAATTGGTTAGGCAGTAATGTTGCTGAAAAAGATCTGGAGCTTTGGTGGGTTAATGACTCAACATGAGTCAGACTTCATGCAGTCACAAAAAAGCAAGTATAGGTTTAGTCTGTAGTAATAAGAATATTCTGTGCCATCTCTTCATGAATATATGATGTCACATAACAGACCTGATATAGGTTATTCAAGACTCCAGAGGAATAAAGATTTAGGTATTAAGATGGCAGAATCCCAATGAAAATCAGCAGTACAGAATATTTGACCATCTGCAATTAATCTTGGACTGAGGCTTATATAACAAAAGATCATTGTTTTGTCTTTACTGGGCTCCCTCTAAACTTAAATATATTATGAGTAAATACATGTTAGAGATGCAAGGCTTTGCAGGCATCACTTGAGTACATATTTTGATCAGACCTTATTATCAGTTCTTTTTGGAAAGAAATTATAGGTAGAGTTAATACAATGTTGAACACAGCACTGATATCTTTGATAAATATGTTTATTCTTGGGTATATGCCTAAAGAGCTCCAATTTAATTATTTCCAGATTTCCTTCCTATCACAGGTTTTATTAGTGATGCACAATTTTGAATCCACTGGAGAAGTAGAACCTCTCAAAAAATTGAAATCTGATATAATGAAATAGTGCATCTAATATCCATAGAAAAAATGTTTTGGAGATATAATGGAATTGAAAAGGTTAATGCAATTTGGAAAGATTTTTAGTACATCTTGGCAACTAAATCTTAACTAGTTTTAGTGGATTATTACTCCTTGCACTTTTTATTATTACTCCTTGTTGTTT
>NW_005841908.1:1678120-1685683 GCF_000455745.1 Alligator sinensis
GTTTTTTCCTTCTTTATTGCTTATCATCTGTGATAGACATGTATGTGTTTTAGGTTGATAAGTGTATTTCTGATTTTTCTGTTTCAATTAACTTTAATTTTTTAATGATTCTTATAAATGCCAAGATTTTTCAAAAGTTAGTAGTGATTTTGGATGATCAGTCTGAGACAGTTTAGGGTGCTTGATTTTCTTAAGCCCTGAACCTCTGCCCCAGTGTCTGTGTCAAAATAAAAAGCACAATAATTATTGTCAGTTTTGGAAATGCTTGACTTTGAGTCTAAATCAATGAAGCTAATGGGAGCTCTTAAGTGGTCAGCACTTCTGTAAAATCAGACCACTCATTGGATGCTCCTAAACTTAGAAACCAATTTTTGGAATGTTTGACCTAAATCCATATGACCTAAATAGGTGGGCTGCTTTTCAGAGATGCTGAGTCCCACAGCTCTTATTAAAATCAATCCCTTTTGAATAATGACTACTCCTATATTTTACCATTTGAATATATGCAGTTGAATATATGTTCATATTTTTAATTTGAGGCTGCTAATCACGGCCAGTTTATGTACTATTTGAAAACATGTAGCTTTTTTTTGTTGACCTGCAGAACTTTTATTACAACTCATTAGACAAGTGCTCCAGGGAAAATAAGGAGAATCCAAAGAGGACACGACTGACAGGAACTAAGAGAGTGGCTAGTTTAACTTTACTGGGCATAAGGAATACAGAATTTAAATGTAAGGAAGAAACCTAAGATGAGGAGTAGGAGGAGGAGTGTCCTTGACTTATGACTCTTATATAGTGATCCTCAGCAATGGATCTCAAAGCACTTTACAAAGGAAATCATCTTGAAATGGGAAAACTGAGGCAGAGCAGAGAATCGACTTATTGAAAATCACCCAAAAAGCTATTGATAGCGCCAGAAAAAGAATATAGGGGTTAAATTCCCTTTTACCTTCATGTGCCTAAGTGGCTCTTGCAGAGTGGATAAGTGCAGTTTTTGGCACTTCTACATAGGGACCTATTGAATTCATGACTGCACAATTTTTGTGGAAATGTAAAATTGGGCAGGCTCCACAAAAATGGCATGCTCTGCAAAAAATAGTGGGCTCTGTGATTTTGGCAAGCTTTCTTAAAAAACAAAAAACTTACCAGGAAGCAGAGAAAAGGGTGCAAAGTCCTGCAGTCTTGAAGCATGGGGGAGGGGGGAAGGGTGGAGAGGTGGGGAGGGCGGAGGTGGGCAGATGGTGGAGGAGTAGGGAGGGCAGAGTATGGGTGCTTACAGCAGGAGGCAGAGAGGCTGTACAAACAACTGAACCGTGGTCCTAGGCTGGCTGTGGCAGGTAGCCGGGAGGCTTCACGGGGGTCTGGGTAGCCCCAGCCTGGCTCAATGCATGTATGTACCCACTACTGGCAATGAGCCACCTCTCCACCCTTCTCCTATCCCCCATGCTCCAAGACTGCAAGACTTCCCACTTTCAAACCCTCATTTTGAAGCTGTACCCACTGGGTAGCCAAAAGGAAAGATATTTGGGGCCAAGGGGAGGTAAGCAAGCCATAAGCAAGGTAGTTCAGTGACATAGGTGCTGCTGTAGAAGATGGAGGGAAGGGGAGCTGGTTCCTAGCTTCTAGCATGAGCTCTATGTCCCAGTGTGGCAACAGCTACCACACTACTGCTTATCCATTTTATCCAGATATTATTAAATGCAAGGTGCAGTGGGCCAGCTGCAAATCCCAAATGGCCTGCCAGTCAAGAAAATGTGTTTCCTGGACAAAAACCCTCAGACAGACCAGACTTAGTAGCAAGAGTATTCAAAATTAAGCTGGCATCTTTACTGGATGATGTTATAAAACATAAACTATTTGGTCCAGTTATCACCCATGTGTACACAAATGAATTTCAAAAAAGAGGACTCCCACATGCGTATATGCTGTTTAAATTGGAGAACAAGCTTGACCCACAAGCAGCCATCAATCATATAATTAGTGCCAGAATTCGTGATCCAGATACAGACCTAATTTTATATGACATGGTAAAAAAAAAAATATGATACATGCTTCATGTGGTACTTTCAACAGTAATGCACCATGCACAAGTGAGGGAAATTGTACCAAAATTTTTCCCAAGCCATTTCAACTAGAAACAGTAGTCGATGTCAACAAATACCCTTTATATAAAAGAAGCCAAACATGTACAATCCAAGTAGGCAAACACACAGTAGACAGTCGTTATGTCATTCCATACAATAAATATATTTTGTGAGAATACAATGGTCATATCAATGCTGAAGTATGCACATAGATAAAATCTGCCAAATATATCTTTAAATACATTTACAAAAGGTTATGACTGCACAAATATTAAAATAGTAAATAATCAACAACTACAATCAAAGATGAGATAGCCAATTACCTTGATGCAAGGTATGTGACCACCACCAGAAGCTATGTGGAGACTTCTGGAAAACTGTATGCACAATAGATCTCCTGGAATCATTATATTAGCAGTTCATTTGCCATTCCAACAGTCGGTATATTTTCAACCACGGCATGAATGCGAGGCCACCGATCACGCAGACATTTAAAAAACAACTTTAATGCTTGGTTTAAATCGCAATTGCCCTGAAGCGCGACAGTATTTATACTGTGAAATTCCATACCATTATGTATTTCAAAAAGGTGTTTGGTGAGGAAGACAAAGAGGTGGAGACAGAATTCTCCCTAGGATGTATTCAGGGAGTCCAAATGATATAGAAAGATTCTGTCTAAGAGTTGTACTATTGCACATCCATGGAGCAACCACTTTTGAAGAATTACCTACTGTTAACAATGTCTCTGAGATACATTTCAAGAAGCAGCAAAAAGACAAAATTTGCTGGCCAATGATGAAGAATGGAGCCAGCGTCTGGAGGAAGCAGTTGGAATTCAAAAGCCCAGAGAGTTGAGGCACACGTTTGCATTTATTTGCATATTTTGTAAGCCATCTAATGCATTTCAGCTATGGGAACAATTTAGGAATGCCATGACAGAGGACCATAGGAGACATCACGATGATGACATGGCAGTGCAAAAAGCATTGCTGGATATACAAGAATTGTTGATGGTCCATGGACTAAATGATAGTTCTTTTGGTCTCCCTGATCCAGGCATCATTGCTGAACAAAGTAATGACATCCTTTATGACATTGCCGAAGAACTGGCAGAGGCAGACCAATGAATTAGAAACCTCAGTGTGCAACAGAACTAAATCTTCAATCAAATTGTTACTGCTTTAAATGGAGACAGTGCAAATCACTGCTTTTATTTGGGTGGACCTGGAGGATCTGGAAAAACTTACTTATATAACACTTTAACATTTTACATCAGAGGAATTGGACAAATTGTTCTCCCAATGAGAATAGCTGCTCTTCTTCTAAAAGGAGAAAGAACAATACACACCAGCTTCAAATTACCCATCCCAATACTTGAAACATATACTTAATGTATGAGCTTACAGTCACCTGAAGCTGCCACAGTGAAAAAGGCCACACACAGCCACTATGACACAGCCACTATGATGCATACTCATGCACTTAGATGCACTGATTTATTGCTCAAAGAGATTATGCAAAATGAAATGCTATTCAGAGGAAAATGATTTTGTTAGGCAGACTTTAGACAAACATTACCATTCATAGTGTGATCTACAAGAACAGAGACAATTGAGGCATGCATAAAAAGTAATCATCTGTGGTCAAATTTCGTCAAAACGTAATTATCACAAAACATTCAAACTGAAAGATAACATCAGGTCAATGAATGGACTCTCAAAGTTGGTGAAGGAACTATATCAAATGGTTATAGGTTGCCACCAGATCTCTTTATTGAAATGGAGTCCGTTGCCACAGACGTTTATGGGAACCACACTGAAGTAGAAGACTTGAAGTCCCTTGCAAATAAAATTATTGTAACTCCCAAAAATAAACACACCATGAAATTTAATACTAAAATACTAAAATAGTAACTTTGCTGCCTGGTGAAATGAAAAACTACTGCAGCACAGCCCAGTGCAGAGCGAAGGCCAAGAATATGAGGGAACTGCAGCCTTGGCCAAAACTAGTTCCAGCAGTGCCTCTCCCCTAGTCGGCCTATAGACCTCTTCCATTAGGTAGAGCTCATCAATGCAAGTGAGGAAGCTACAGGATCAGTCAGATTTGTCTGTGTGCTCTTCCCACAAGATGTCAGGGAGGCTGAAGTCACCTATGAAGACCATGCATCAGGAGCGTGCAGCCTGAGCCAGTTCCATATTGAATTCAAGACCCAGCTATTCTTCTTGGTTGGGAGATCTGTAATAGACTCCTATAATTATATCCCTTTCACCATGCTCTCCCCGTATTTTAACCCAGAGGTTCTCAAGATGCCCTCCTTGGTTGCTAAACTTGGTCTGAAGGGAAGTGTATTGCTCCTTCACGTAGAGAGTTGCACCTCCACCCCTCTTCCCAACACAGTCTCTCCTGTACAAGGTATAGCCTTCTATACCTACAGACCAGTCATTGGTGGAGTCCCACCAGGTCTCCGTTATCCCTATGAGATCATAATCTTTCTCACTCAGGAGAAGGACCAGCTCCTCTTGCTTGTTTCCCAAACTCCTGGCATTTGTGTACAGGCAGCTGAGCCTGCCATGGGGAGCCCTGGGCTTTCCTGCACGCTGAGATGTGACCTTTCCTTGGGCTGTCATTGGAGTAGGTTCCCTTGGGCTACCTATTAATACCACGGTTGATGTGACCTGGTTTCGAACTGTTAGTTGACCACCCATCCCCCAGTGATCCCAGTTTAAAGCCCTGTCAAGTAGGTCCGTCATTCTGGCCAAGAAAGCTTCTTCCTTTTCAGGGTGAGGTGGAAGCCATCTCTTCCCAACAAGCTGCTGCCTCTCTCCCTGAAGTGTGGACTATAGTCAAAGAAGCCAAACCCCTGATGATGGCACCATCACTGGAGTCTTCTGTTAACCTCTTTGATGCACCTTTCCCTCCGATGCCCATGACCGGGAGGATTGAGGAAAAAACTATCTGCACCCCCAGACCCTTAAGCCTAGACCCCGTGAGCTCTGTAGTCATTCATGACCCATCCAGAATTATTCCAAGCTGTGTCATTCATGCCCACGTGGATGAGAAGCATGGGGTGGCAGTCAGAGGATTAGATGAGTTTGGGGATCATCTCAGCTGCATTCCAGACATGAGCCCTTGGGAGGCAGCAGACTTTATAGGCTAAGAGGTCAGGGTGACAGATCGCTCCCTCTGTCCCCCTCATAAGGGAGTCACCCACCACGACCATGCTGCCTCTCTGTCAATTCCAGGCAGATCATGATTAGCAAGGGAACCCAGGGTCCCGGCCCCCGTGTACCTGTGCATTAATCCAACACTGGCATGAAATTAATAACTGCTTCTCGGCTTCTAGTGGGCTTCCAAGCGCACTTTCACTTGCCGTTTAAACTAGCATGGGGTTCTCCAATTCTGCGGCTGCAGGAAACGGAACTACTTTGCCTCATGTGAACTATTTTGCCCCACCACCACCACCACCATCCTTTACTTTGACCAGGGCATACATAAACCAGGCTCAAGGCTTCTGCATGAGCCAACACCAGGGAAGGGACATGTGTAGTCCTGGTCAATGGGCAGGGGGGGAGGCAGTCAGGCTGGGGTCCCTGCTACCATTGTCTGGGTCAATGGGTCACAGTGTCTGGGTCACTGAGGTTGGCAAGGGTTCTTTTACTCAGTGATACTCCCCAGAACCCCTCCTTTCCCACCCTGCAGTGGTGGCAACAAGCCATTCTGAGCATGCTGTTCATGGGTGCCAGTTGAAATTGCAACAGTTGCATTGCAGAAAATATGGTAGCAGAGCAGAGTTTGCCAGACTTTGCACAAAAGCAGTGGCCTTTAGGAACCCCTGCTCCCCTCTACCCTCCACTAAAACATACCTTTTCAGCATGCTCTGGCTAAATTTTCCACCTCCCTCCCCCCACCCCCAAAAACCCACATATTCATGCAGCGGTTTTACAGAAAACCTGACAAATGGTGTTCTGTGAGCCCATGGGACTGGTTAAGCATAGCCACCCTTTTCAGAAATATTGGAACAGTTCTTTCCTGAATGGGTATGACAGCAGTAAAAGAAAATCTGAGTAGGATTAGGATTGGGATTAGGTGGGATGGTACTACAGCACCACCCTGGCTCCTTTTTCCTACCAGCATAGCACATGCACAGGCATGACAAGATTCACAATTTTATTTATCATCCTGTTTCCTTTCCCCAGAGCTGGGCGGGACCAAGCCGCTCACTGATTTCAAGGCAAAAAGTTAGTATATCTGGAGCATTTGCTACACCTAGAGCCTCAAGTCCAAACTGTTTTTTTTTCAAGTTGATGCAACTGCATGTATTGCCATTTAGTTGATTTTTTGGAAGCTGGAATTCATTATGTATCTCAGAGAAGGATTTAATACAATTTCCCAATAGAAGCTGTTCTCTGTAGAATACCCTTATCTATTCACTTTTTACACATCAGTTTGTGGGACATATATTTCAAAAATGAGATTGCCCAAAACAGAAGCCTTACAATGTAATGAAGGATAAAACTTCATTAAGTTTGTCATTTTTTTTCCAAGTTTATTGGGCTGCAAAACCTGTAAAGATTAGAGAATTAGATAGATGATAATAAATAGAAACTTAAATGGTTGATAGTATAAGGGGAAACATTAATGCTTGATCAATGCCCACCAACACAGGGAAGTTCTCAATTATATCAATACATGGCCTGTCTTACTAAAAAGGCATTGGGATATTGCTGATGGCTGCAAAGATCAATGTCACCATTTCAAGGCACTTAACTTTATACATCCTTTTTTTTAGGCTCAACAACTACATCAAAACATAGATGTAATTATCGACAATAGACTATTTATGTGGTGAATTTCTATTGCACATATTTATAAAATCTGGCTAATCTTTGAGAAACCAACTGATCATTTTGGTTTTGATATGAGGAGGGATAAGTAAGATCCTTGTTGTTTCATTTCATAGATTTCATAGATTTCATAGACATCAGGGCTGGAAGGGACCTCGGAAGATCATCGAGTCCAGCCCCCTGCCCAAAGGGCAGGAAGTCAGCTGGGGTCATAGGATCCCAGCAAGATAAGCATCCAGTTTCATCTTGAAGGTGTTCAATGAAGGCGCTTGAACCACCTCTGGTGGCAGGCTGTTCCAGACCTTGGGGGCTCGGACAGTAAAGAAGTTCTTCCTTATGTCCAGCCTGAAACGATCTTGAAGTAGTTTGTGACCATTCGACCTCGTCATCCCTTGGGGCACTCTGGTGAACAAACGTTCCCCCAGATGCTGGTGGTCACCCCTGATAAACTTGTAGGTGGCCATCAGATCATCCCTGAGCCTGCGCTTTTTCAGGCTAAAGAGTCCCAGGGCTCTCAGCCTGTCATCGTAGGGTCTGCTTCCCTGACCTCTGATCATGCGCGTGGCTCTTCTCTGGACTCTCTCAAGCTTCTCCACATCCTTTTTGAATTGTGGAGCCCAAAACTGGAAGCA
>NW_005841908.1:1688480-1689093 GCF_000455745.1 Alligator sinensis
GTTGGGACCATGTTGCCTGTGGGGGCCGGCAACTCAGCAGGCTCTGCTGGGGCAGCAAGAGGTGCGTACCTGTTGCTTAGTTCTGGTCAGGTAGGGGCCTTGGTGCAGCGGGCCTTAGGGCCCTTGCCCACCGTGGTCCATGCACCTGGCTGGACACAGCAGGAGGTCCCAAAGTCCTCCTTTGGCGTGGAGGGGGACTGTGGTCTACCCTCTGCCTCCCGGGGGAGAAGGGCCTGGCAGTAGGAGTCTATCTCCTGCTCGCAGTCCCTGATGGCACGCAGTCTCTGGACTGTGGCCTGGAGCTCCTCCAGCTGGCGCACCAGAGACCCCAAAAGGGAGCAGACCCCACAAGGCGAGGTCACCATGCTCCCAGGCCCCAGAGCCTGAAAAAGGGACAGGCAGCCCCCCCAGGCGAGACAAAAAAGGGACAGGCAGCCCCTGCAGCCAAGAGCCAGGGGCTCCATCTGCGTGGAGCCCGGAACCAGGGGCTCCGTCTGGGTGGCCGTCTCTGAGGTGCCAGAGGGGGGGGCCACAGTGCCCGAGGGGGCCCTCGGGGTGCGGCGCATGCCCATCCGTGTCATGCCTCTGGTAGGCTGGCTACGGCTGGGGGTGG
>NW_005841908.1:1689265-1701738 GCF_000455745.1 Alligator sinensis
CCCCCACCAACCCGCCTCCTCCCACACACACACACTAAGGGGTTAGCCCCCTCTCTCCACGGGCCCCGCTTACACCGGCTGTGCTGGGGGTCGGCGGGGGGCTCCGCAGCTGCTGGAGGGTTTTGGGGGGCTTCTGGGGGGCTTCAGGGGAGCGGGGGTGCAGCGAGCTTTCACCCGCGCATCTCTCGCCGCTTCCGAGCCATCTCTGGTCTTTTTTTCCTTCACCCACAAAAGGTCACAGCAACATCTCACATTAAAGTTACTGTCTCCATTGAAGCTAAGTTAAACCTTTCTCTCAACCATTATGAATAAAATGGTGTATCTCCATGTTCCAAGTATTGTACTGTGTTTCTAACAGAAAAATTGGTGACAAAATAGAGGGAAATACATTAACTCATAGTGTCATACAGATGTATACAGTGGTAATAGCAATTACATTAGATATGGATTATAACCTAAGACAAACATGATTTTAGAAAATAGTATAACTGGTGTACACTGATCATATGCCCTTTACCTGCCTTTTACTGTGTCCGGATTTTAAAACAAGAACACATAAATGCAGGGCACCTATACATGTGTCCGCCCTATACGAGGACATCTGCTCTGATGTGTGCTAATTAGCATGTCGGAGCAGACTCGATTCATTGCGCGCTCCAGCAGCCTCCACATCATATGTATTCAGCATCCCCATGATTTGAAATGGCAGCGGGGATGCTTTAAGTAAGGCTCATCAAAACCCTTGGAGCCAGTCTAATTAAAGCACCCCACCTCTGCCCCGGAGCACATCCATAGACACCCATAGACTCCTGTCATCAGTAACAATGCCTTGAATGTTGCATTATATAGTATGGCTTTTTATCTCTTTGTGGAAAAAATATTTTTAAAAAAATCTTGTACCACAATGTTTTATAAGTAGACTTAACAAAGGTCAGCTTCTACCAGCAGGAGCATCCACTTTTCTAGTCCTACAGAGAGATACAAACTCAAAAGATAATGGTTAGACAGACTATTCGGATGAATCAGAAAAAGCTAATTTCTTAGCTCAATGGCAGATATATTTGTTAGCAGATAGCAAAAGTACAGCTCAAAGAAGGAGAAGCAATTTAGCGTGTTTCCAAAATCCATAACCTCAACAAATCAAATTTATATTTCAGTTGCCAACTACTGTTATTGAACAGAAGACAGTAAGCAGTGGTGCTGAAGGATACCAGGGCCAGTAATGCAAAGAGTAAATTCTGTGCCAGGTGCCAAATTCGTCCCATGTGTAATTATACTGGGCTTACACCAGAGACAAACTTGGCCTTTGGAATTTTCCCAGCGCCCGAGGTCACAGCGATCAGCATTTCTAATATTAGACTGTTGTGTCAGCATTAGCAGTACTGAGTATAATGCATCCACAAGGCAGAAACAGACAGCTGGGAGAGAGCCTTCAGGATTAACAAGGACCTAATTTAATGAAGGCAGAGAAGAGGAACAGTGTCCAGGGACAGCAATAAATATTATGTATGCTTAAAGGGTAGCAAGATGAAGAAAGTGTGAAGGGTCACTGCAACCTTTGCTCTTTATTTATCTGCTTGATGATCTCTTTATGTCTTCAATAAAAACAGATTATGTTGCACTAGCTGGATTCAAATTTAATAGTAATATTAAATTCAAATTTAATAGTAAGGCAATCTGATTCTGCATTCATTTGCCTTGTTCTACCACACTAAATCTTTTCTCAAGGCTCAGGTAATACTTAAAGTATCAGACAGCCTTGTTAACACGTTGTGATAAGTGAAGTATTGTTGGAAGTAGTATGTGTATGATTAAAAAGAAAGAACTTTAAATGAATATTTTCATTGCCAGATGCCTGAATCCATATGTAGGCATTTAAATTAAAATGGACTGATTTTCAGAAGCCCTGAGCATCCACAACCCCAACAGGAAGCAATGGGAGCTGAAGCGGTTTGGTATTTTTGACAAAACAGGCAATTATATATGCCTGGCCATAAATTTTGGAGCCTAACTTTGGCCACTGGGCCATGGATGTTGAAATTCTAACATTCAACAAGTGTATTTGGGCATCTCCACCTATTTCCAGCTTCATCCATCCTATATACAGCACTGTTTATAATATGGACTAGAGCACACATACATCCTACACACATTTTCCTTCTAAATTTGAGACTTGCACACTTGCTTAAATGTAAATTTCACCAAAACCATTGAGGAATTGCCAGAGAAGGCAAATTTCATTCTGATACGCAAACAGTATCTTACAAAAATGCACCCAAAGCAGTTTATCCTTTGCTTTTACAATATAATCAACCATAATGCTCACACTAGATAAAACTCCACTGAAAAGAAAAAGATGAAGACTTCATCTTAATTCCAAACTCAGATAGCTTAATATGTTCTCTAGAGATGCATTCACTGATGTGGCTTTTCTTTTATTAATGAAAAAGTATGCTTTGGGATAAGGCTGTGTGTTTTGGTGTCATTTAGAGTTAGGTGGCATGTGTAATTTAGCTGGTTACGTGGAATCAGTGCAAGCAAGTATTCCTGCAAGTTCTCATATTCTCCTCACAGGCATATCTATAAGAGCTAGGGAGATTTTCTTCCCATATGAACAGGAACAGTTTCTCCCATCCCCAATGAAAGTGATTTCAAGACTCAACTTATCAAAGAGCCATTATATATTTTACCCTTGAACTGTAGGTTCTATCAGCTATATGTGTTCTAAGTGAGAAATTGAATCCATGAGTGATATTTAAGTCATGGGCCCATTTTGCATAATTGTAAACATAGCTATGAACTTCTAAAGACATACTTAATATCTAAGTTTGTATGAAAATGGTAATAATATATAAGTAAAGTCATTAGATGGCACATATATAATGCTGACAAATTTATTTAACTAAATTAAGAAAACTGCAGAGGAGTTATCTGCAGTTATCTTGGATTGAAATGCACACAGTTGGAAGTCTAATTTAATTTTTTATGATTCGATTATGATCACCATTGTGAACTTGATACTAAAAGTATATAGCCCTGAATGTCCATACAAGTACCAATTAATCTATCTTGAGGTTCTTTGAGTAAGAAAAGGTGTTTACCATGCAATAGTTTATTAGTGCTTCATTTAAAGGAACATAAACATCATAGTTTAAGCCATGCTTGTGTAATTTTTATTATTTATGGTTGTCACGTTCTCATTCTCACTGAAGCCTAAACTATAAAGGCTACACTGTGATGAAGAGCAAGGGTTCTGTGCCTCCATAATCAGGTATTATATGTTTACCTGGATCTTTGGCCAAGGCATCTGCAAAGGCTGTAGTGTTGGCCATGCTTCTCAGGAAACCAACTCGTGGGAAGACGGTAAAGCAACACCACTGAGGAAATTTGGATGAGACAGGCAAGCCTTTTTCACAGATCATGTGCAACATTACTATAGCTTACCTTAATATGAACCACCTTCCTACATGCAGTCCCTACCTACCTGTCCATATTTTGAAAGGCTAATAACAATGCAGGCAAGAGGGAGTGGTCTGTGCACTTACCCAAAGGGAAGGAATGCCTTTGCCCCTGACTTCTACATGACACGTGCAAGCAGTGGCATAAGATTCCTTTGCATTTTCCCTCTCTCCAGCAAGGGTAGTAGGGACCAATGATACTGGATCTTGAAAGATTCAGCTCGTAGTCAGGATAAGAAGCAAAATAGGAACTAAGAGAACAAAATGAAGGTGAACATGAATATCATAATTAATTTGAGGCTTATAGAATACAGTTGGTTTAGTTAGAATTTTTTCCATAAAAGATAACTTAGTAATATGTATCTTGATAAAATAAAGTAGCATATCATCTTTAATGAACTCGAATCAGCATTGACAGTGTTGGTACAGTGTATGGGCAACACTTCTGCAAAAATGATATAATCGTTACAAAGATTAGCAATGTTTTCTCAGTTCATCAACAGGATATCACTGAAATATGCAGAAACATGCTCCATTTGAAATTGATTTTATTTGCTTTTAGCTCATCCAAGTTACTAACTCAAAAAAGCATGCTCTTAAAATTAGTCAGACTGAGCAATGATCTAGAAAAATATCCCAGCCAAACTCATCCCTTTTAGATCCACTCACTTTTTATTTTTTCTTGGCAACATTTATACTAAATGCCAAATCATTAGAACTCCCTCTAGCATTCACTGGAACTTTTACCATCCTTTAGCCAGGATGATTTTCTCTGATATTCACAGAGACAGGAATCCCAGTGTGTTTTTATACAAATTATCATCCATCTATTATAAGCAATAATCTTTTTTTTTCCATTGCTCTTTACTGCCATATCCTATCTCATCTATATTCTCTATATTTTAGTCCCTACCATTTTCTCATTTAAGGGGAAATTCACACATCTGCCCAATAGCTCAGGTGACATATGGGATATTAAATAAATGGTTCTTTAGGGCTGTTACTGCACAACACAGACAACTACAACAGTCAGTGCTGCACCCCACCTTGTGGGCTGGCAAGAGCAAACAACCGTGCGATTCAGAAAGTGGCCAGTGTGATCCAGGGGTGTCCAAGATTAAAAAAAAAAAAAGACAGTTACAAAAACACTCCAACCCAACTTAAAAAAAAACACATTTATTCAGGTACTTAAATATGAACTTAGAAGCCCACCTGCAGGCAATTACTCAATGATATCTTAACCATGTTTTTAAACACATAGGGAGCCTATAGATGTGCAGGGAGCTAGCTCCAATGCACTGGAAATCCAGCGTGTCAGAGCAGACTCGATTAATCAAGTCTGCTGGAGCACAGAAATAAACATGTTCCAGCAGACTTTAGCATCACGTGTATCAGCTTCCCTGTACCGAAAAATGGTGGTGGGCACTTTGAACTAAAGCTTGTTCAATGTGCTTTAGTTCAAAGCACCCTGCCTCCATTATTCAGCATGGGGGGTGCTGATACACATGATGCTCGTGTGCTTTTAATTAATGCAGCTTGCTAATCAAAGTGCATCCCTGCCCATTCCCCCCTGTCCTCCCACACCTCCTGAAGCATGTGTAAAAATGCCTTTAGGAGTTAGCAGTTAGTCCATGGATTAGACAACAGATGAGATGCATTTGTATGGAGGGCACTGGGAAGGCATACACAATTTCTTAACTATTGAGGAGCCAGAGCAGAAATGGGGATTCACAGAGAAGTACAAGTATACTCCACATAAATTGATAGGAGTTTATGATCTGATTGGGTGGGAATAGAGTCAGAGTCTAAAAATAATATGCAGCAGCTTTCAAAGGCTTCATCTTTAAAATTTGCAACCTTGAGTCAAATAAAAGCAACATCTGGGTGTTTTTGCTATGATGATCATTTGTCAAATAACTAACAGTGATGACCAGCTGGCAGTTTTATATTTTAAATTGTTATTCAGTTTCAGCATCAATGCCTTACTACTAGAAAGGGGGCAGTACAAATTGTCACAGCTATAATTTCAATGTGTCAGGTGAATGAGGAAGGCAGCACTGTATTAAGGTGCATACAGAAGGAAGGCACCACAATTATGACAGACAGAATTAATTTTAGCAACAAAAGCTAAATTTCATAGGAAACTATTTACCCACACAAAGAACCTGTTGCTAAGAATGTTTGAAAGTTCCAGCTGCATGGAGCTCCAGTGCTGGAGTTTGTATCTTTTGGGTGCATCTACACATCACTGTATGGCAACAGTGCCATGCTTTAGTACTTCCTTTTGGTGCACGGTTAGATTTTGCACTATGGCGGCGCACAGTTAGATTTTGCCTCTATGTTGCCATAGCAGCACATTAAAATGGGGGAGTGTGCCACTACAATGACATAGCTGCCAATCACGTGTACACCCACACGATGGCTAATTCCCCGTAGCATGCCGTACAGCAATGTAGCGCATCATTACAGTGACATAGGGCAACGTGTAGACATGCCCTTCCTCTACTTTTGATCTGTTTGTCACAGTATCAAGCAGTAATAATGTACGATTAATAGGCCATTTTCAATGGCAAAAGACCAGACACATCTTTTGATGATTACGTGGGTAAGAAGTTTATAACTGGACAACTCTGAAGTGTAAACATAGTTCATAAAGTAGTCTGACAGTGGACTCACTCATACACCTGGTACAGTTGCTTTAGTTCTGTAAAATATTTGTAAAGTGTTCCCTCAGGCATAAGTAAATGGAAAAAATGATCTGGTCATCTTCAACATGAATTTGAAACAGATGTATCCATACAGAATCTGGCTCCCAACAGGTTTTTTTCCCAAATTTATCTAAATCCATCAGTTTGCATCAAGGATTTGAGGTTGCCACCTCCCAGCAGATCTTCAGCACAGATTTCAGATAGGCACATGAAACAAAAGTAATAGCTTAACAGCAAGAGACCTTGAATGTATGCCTATGCATGCATACCCCAGCAGGTCAGACCCCTCACAAAATAGAAGCATTTCTTGTCTTCATAAATAAAACTATAAACATAATATAATCTCAAGCACTATACAAACATAAATTAATGTTCTCAATAGCCTGGTATGTCAAGAACGCAATATAATAGACTCAAAGACTCCCTACTGTACTTCCCCAATCATGATGAACAAAGTTTCATCTTGCAGGCTCCTAGGTGAGCCCATTCACCCCATCTGAAATACTATGAGCAAAACTGAGCCATAGTGACATTTTATTCCATTTCTTTTTCACAGTGTGTCCACGGGCCAGGAAAACAGGCTGTTGACATTTTAATCTACAAACTAAATGGAAATCTCTCTACAGCAGAAAATTATGTCTCTGGGTAAAGTCTGCCCAAAGAATTTGAACCGTTGCCTGTTTGCACAGTTCCTATGGCTGAAGGTTTGCAGGAGGCCTCTTATTTGAAAATCCCTTTGAAGATCATGCCAAGAAATTCCAAAGTAAAAATGGTAGACTAGAACACACTTCCACTGCTGGTTGTAATGTTGCACTACTGCCAGAGACGGCTCCATCTGGAAAGTCTATGGAATTGGAACTAGTCACATCTATAGGCAGTATTGTACAGGCTGCATGGGTGTTTGAGACTACTGCTCTCAGGTCTTCTTCACACAACATGCTGCTATAGACGACCAGACCAGGAGAAAGTGATGAATGAGGCTTTCTTCAAACTGCTAGCGGAATTTCTCGATTATAGGCCCTGGCTCTCATAAGGGACTTCAGTCACCCTGACATCTGCTGGGAGGGCAATACAGCAGTGTGCAGATAACCCAGGAAGTTTTTGGATAGTGCTGGGGACAACTTCCTAGTGCAAGTGCCGCAGCAACCAAGTAGAGGCGATGCTCTTCTTGATGTGTTGCTCACAAACAGGGAAGAATTGGCGGGGCATATAATAGTAGATGGCAACATGGGCAACAGTGACCATGCGATGATAGATTTCAGGATCCTGAGGAAAGGAAGGAAGGAGAACAGCAAAGAAAAGATCCTAGACTTCAGAAAAGCAGACTTCAACTCACCAAGGGAACTCATGGGCAGGATCCCCTGGGAAGTCATTCCAGGAGAACTGGCTGTACTTTAAAGAAGGCTTACTGAGAGCACAGGAACAAACTATCCCAATGTGCAGGAAGACTAGCAAATACATCAGAAGACCAGCTTGGCTTACCAGAGAACTCTTCAATAAACTAAATCAGAAAAAGGAAGCTTATAAGAAGTGAAAGCTTGGACAAATAAATAGGGAAGAATATAAAAGCATTGCTCGGGCACACAGGCATGAAGTCACTAAGGCCGAAGTGCAAATGGAGTTGCAGCTAGCAAGGGATGTGAAGGATAACAAGAAGGGTTTCTACAAGTATGTTGGTAGCAAGAAGAGGATCAGTGAAAGTGTGAGTCTCTTACTGAATGGGGGAGGCAACCTTGTAACAAAGAATGCAGAAAAGGCTAAAGTGCTCAATGCCTATTTTGCCTCAGTCTTGACAGGCAAGGTCAGCTCCCAGACTACTGCACCAGGCAGCACAGTTTGGTGAGGAGGTGAGCACCCAACAGTGGTGAAAGAACATGTTAGGGACTACGTAGAAAAGCTGGACATATACAAGTCCATGGGGCCAAATGGGAAGCACCTGAGGGTACTGAGGGAGTTAGCTGATGTGATTGTAGAGCCACTGGTCATCAGCTTTGAAAACTCATGGTGATCAGGAGAGGTCCCAGATGACTAGAAAAGGGCAAACAGTAATACCCAGACAGTCCTAGAAAGTTGTGTACCTTGGTTTTGGTGTTTGGTCCTGGAAAGGGCCTGGACCTTGTCCAGCAGTGGCCATATTTGACTATTCACCAGGGTATACCCCAGGATTGTGTTTTCAGTCTTATGCACATGGTACTTGACTGGGTTTATACTTAAGCCTGCTTCCCAGGGTGACTGCAGCACCATGGCCATTTGGTTCAGATGTTCTGCCCATATCTAGACCACTACATCATCCAGATACGTTGCTGCAGCACCTGATCCATTAGCCTTTGCAATATGGCTGTGATCCTATGCAACCCAAAAGGCATTGTCCAGAATTGGTATAAGCCAAAGCGGGTAGCATAGGCTGTCCTTTCCTAGACTCTGGTGTCAATGGGATCTGCCAAGACCCTGGTGTCAATGGGATCTGCCAAGACCCCGCATTAGATCAAGGGTTGTAATGTACTGGGAGCTCCCAGCTGGTCCAATAACTCGTTGACCTATAGCGTCAGGTGTGCAGCAAATTTCAAGATTGTATTGACTTTTGGAAAGTCAATACAGAACCATATAGTGCCATCCTGCTTTGGAACGAACATACTTGGACTTCTCCAGTAGCTGTGCAATTCCTTAATAACTCTAAGGTCCAGCATGGTCTGTAGCTCCTGCTTCACCATGTTCCTCATTCCATGGGGCAGGAGACAGGTGTTTTCCTCAACCTTCCTGGTTCTGTTTGGATCTGGTGGACCACCAGGTTGGTTCATCTGGGACATGATGAAAACACAACAGGGAATGAGTGGACCAGCAAACAGGCTTGCTTCAGTTGCTCTGGAGTGAAGTCAGTCCCAAACCACACTGCTCCCACCTGGGCTGTTGAACCTGCCTGTGGCCCTAGGTACATTTTGGAGGCAAAAGGTGCTATAAGGAGGCACTCCTAAGCCTTCCATGGTTTCAGGAGATTGACATGATAGGTTTGCTGATGCATCTGCCAATCCAGTTGCCTTATCTCATAGGTGACTGGCCCAACCCACCAGACCACTTCGTATGGTCCCTGCCAGAGAGACATTGGTTTTGATTTGGAGAATGGCAAAAGAAGGAGCACCCAGTACCTGGAGTTAAATTCAAAGAGCCATGTATTTTTATTGTAGCGTGCCTCTTGAGAGGTTTGGGTCTGTTGTAGATTTTCCCAAGCAAATTCACACAAAGTTTAACGTTCTCCCATAAATTCAGTATTTATGAGACCACATTATTGCCTCCCTGGGGTTGCTCTTCCCACATCTTCTGCATGAGGTTCAGGATTCCCTAGGGTTGCCAGCTGTAGAGCAGCTCAAAGGCAGAAACTGAGTTGCCTTGGCTAGGAGCTCTGACTCCTGTACCAGAGGGATCCCCTCCTCTTTCAGGGGCTCCCTGGGTCCAGAGAGCCCTACTCCAGGATTGCCCTATGCTAGAGGGGCCCCACTCTCTTCCTGGGGCTGCATCTCCTCCATGACTTCCCAAGGTCATCCCCCTGAACCCTCAGCCTCTTCTACCCCCATGAAGACTGCTTACTGCTGGACTGGGGATTGGGGCCTGGATTGTTCAAGGGAAGCAGCAGCCCCTTTAAGAGTTCCTCAAAGCCTTCCCAATCTTAGCCAAGGATAACAGAGTAGACCAAGGAGTCCACCAGGCCTACCAAGTTCAACTTTGCGTATCCTCCACTGACAACAGAGAATACGGTTTTATGTCCCCATGAATGTATTTGATGTTCACCATATCCAGAGGCTCCCCAGGGTCTGAGAGTACGGATTTTCTAGTAGTTGTTTGGGCACACCCCAGATCCACCAGGGCCATCATCTTAGCGCCATTCCCCATAATCAGAATTATTAGTTTTGTACGCTGGGCAGCCTAAATGGTCCAGATTTTGGTGTAGTCACATTCCCTGTGCAGGGAGTCTCACACCCAATGTCCGAATTGGCCGCAAGTGAAACAAACATCCTGTGCCTTGCAGCATGTGGGGCGCATCCCTCAATCTGGGGTACCCTACTTCCTAGTTCCCATCCCCTCTGGGGATAGCTGGGGCCATCTCTTCTAGTTTGGGAAAATGGGTTTGGGGGTCTCCATCTGAGGCCAGTGGAGGCCCCAGTCTTGTAGGTCAAGGGTCACTCACCCTGGCCAGAGCCACAGCTCTAGATGACCCTTCCTGCATACCCTGACTTCTCTGGCTGCCTGCCTCTTAGGCCAGTATCAGGCCTCAAGGTGTGCGCGTCTCTTCAGGAGCATGCCCTCTGGAGGGTTCTACTGCCAGGTATCACTCCATCAGGCAACTTGCCTCTGCCACTAACTTGGGTTGATGCTGCAATACCTAGTTCCCACTCCCAGGAGGTAGCATTCGAGTGAACTGCACCAAGAGAATTACCACCACCACCTGCTTTCCTGTCTTGTCATCCCACTTGAGCCAGTGCCAACACTAGTCCCTCAGCCACTGGGCAATGAGGCAGGGTTGGCCTCCAGTTGGGTAGCACTACTTGCAAAAGTGCTGTCTCAAGGTCTTCTCTGAAATGTCGAGGCTTTCCAGTATCACAGTTTTCACCTCCTGGTAATCACAAACCATTTGAGCATCGAGACCCTAATAGGCCAGCTGGACCATCCCTAACAGGTATGGAGTCAGGATCACTGTCCGTTGCTCTTCTGTTGCTGGTTCTGAACTGCTAACTCTTTAATTGGTTGCTGCTGTTGGATAGCTATCCATTTCAGCAGTGTTTCCACCTCCATTGTGTGGGCTGTGGGGGTGGGGCACCATCTGTAATCCACTCGGGTCTCAGAGGACATCTGACTAGGAACCAGGCTGCATCAGCACTGAGCACCCTCCTCCCTCTGAGCCTGAAGCCCCTCCTTTATACCAGTCCTGAAAGCCTGGCATTGGCTGCAAGCAAACTGGGGTGGGGTCAACCCAGCTCAACAATTCTCTAACTACTTCCTCGCCAGGGGCTATCCAGTCTATGCCATCACATGTGGGTTCTTACAGTTCTGCCACATATTTTGTAATGTATCCTTAGAAGAGTCATAATTGTCTTTTCCTCTATTTTCCCATCTCTAGAATAGGCATAATTATGCCTATTTTGTCAGGCTAGCTCACTTGTGTTTCACAACTGCTTTGAAATCCTTGTATGGAAGATGCCATATATGTGCCTGCTTTATTATTATTTTGTTTCCCTGTTTGTGCATCTGTTCATTTCCCATCTGTTCATCTGTATGACGTGTGCATTTCTTTCCCCAAGGCCTCTTATTCATGTCATCTATAGCAAGGTAATTGGTTTCTCCCCAACAGGGACCTAGGGATTAGCGAAAGTCTTTGTCAGAAGCATGCACTGTGAACACAAATAAAGTATCACTAAATAAAACTGTTGGTAATTAAAAAGTCTGCCTGCACAAAGTTGGAAGAAGTCTGTATCAGAAGGCTGACCAAAAGTTTGCCCTGTGGCTTAGTGGACTTTTTATTATTATTGTTTTTGTGCTTTGTGTTCCTCTAGGTTATAACTTATTTTCAAATCCTGATACCTAAAATATGAGGATACAATGGTATTTGAGGTCTTAAAAACTGGGAGTGAAATTCAGTGTAGTTTCTAGAGATTCACTGTTTTCATTTTCAGCAGGCCAGGCTTCCTCCAGATTAGAGGAATAATCTATATACTTTTAGTTGACATTGACAGGTTGAACATTAGTCCACTGAGACACAGGTTTGTCCAAGAGATCTACTTATCCCAAATCATTTCCTTTAAGGAGTTGTCAGTTGAACCTAGAGCATATGTTAGTAGATTTACAATAAACATGCACATGTAGAGTGCAAAATAATTAAAAGTACTAGAGACAATGAGAAAAGAAGGCTGTGGCATTTATCTTGTAAGTATTTTTCCAATACCTGTTAGACAAGCAAAGGACCTAATCAATCCTACAGGAACCTGTAAGGGGAAGGGAGATTATTTGCCACATCTTATACATAGGTTGGTAGATTATGTGAATGTTTTATCTTGCTAAAACATGGAAACTAAGTCAGTCTTCTATTAATGACATTAGTAAAATAAAATTTTATATAGCTATTGTGCAGTTTGACTGCAGCAAGCATTATGTTGGTTTGAATAGCTCTATTAGATTCACTCCTGATGGTATGAAAGTCTATGGAAGTTTTGCAATTTATGTCAGTGAAAGCAGAACTAAGCTTCTTCCTCTTCTATCTCTACATTTCTATCACCCTTTTCTTGACTCCCTTCTCTGGGATAAATCATCAGTTCCTGCT